>NW_007261799.1:214547-339949 GCF_000164805.1 Carlito syrichta | reverse complement strand
TTGTTTCAGGTATCTTTTGATCTCTGTTTTGATTTCATCATTGATCCAGGAGTTGTTTAGCATCATGCTGTTTAGTGACCATGTCTTTGTGGGTTTTGGGGGAGCCTTGTTGGTGTTAATGTTTATTTTTATTCCACTGTGGTCCGAGAAGGTGCATGGTAGAATTTCGGTCCTTTTAAATTTGCTTATGCTTGATTTATGGCCGATAATGTGGTCAATCTTGGAATATGTCCTGTGCAGTGATGAGTAGAATGTGTATTCTCTGGTCTTTGGATGGAGTGTTCTGTAGGTATCAATTAAGTCCATTTGGTCCAGAGTCACATTGAGGTTCCAGATCTCATTGCTGATTTTTTTGTCCTGATGATCTGTCGAGGGTTGTGAGTAGGGTATTAAAGTCCCCAGTTATGATGGTGTTAGAGACAATATCTTTCTTTAGTTTTTCTAGGAGTTGCTTTATAAAAGTTGGTGCACCTATGTTAAGTGCATATATGTTTAGGATAGATATTTCTTGTTGATGGAGTGAACCTTTTATCATTATGTAGTGGCCCTCTGTATTTTTTTAAATTTTTGATAGCTTAAATGGTATTTTGTCTGAAGTTAGGATCGCGACTTCTCCTTTCTTTTGTGTTCCATTCGTCTAGAAATTTGTTTTCCATCCTCTTACTTTGAGTCTGTGCATGTCCTTTCTAGTGAGATGGGTCTCTTGAAGGCAGTATATTGTTGCCTGGTGATATTTTATCCATTTTGCCATTCTATGTCTTTTCAGTGGTGCATTTAGTCCATTCACATTCAGGCTAATTATTGAAATGTGAGAGTTCGTCCCTATCATAGAGTTCTTATAGAGTTGTTCTTCCACTTGGTTTATTGTCTTTCTTTTGTTTTGGGGGTTGGCTCATGTGTATTTTATTCTTTTTTCTATACTCTTGTGAAGAAGTTGCTCCTTTTTTCCCCCCTTTTCTTCTGTGTTTAGTACTGTCTTAAGTGTTTCATGTAGTGGTGGTTTGGTGGCAGCGTAAGTTCCTAGGGATTGGACATCTGGGAAAGATTTTAATTCTCCCTCGCTGATGAAGCTTAATTTGGCAGGATAGGTTATTCTTGATTGAAATTGTTTATCTTTTAGGACTTTGAAGATAGGGCTCCAAGCTCTCCTAGCCTGCAGGGTTTCTTTCTTTCTTTTTTTTTTTTTTGAGTTGGAGTCTCACTCTGTCATCCAGACTGGAGTGCAGTGGCTGCTCCCGGCCATGGCAGCCTCGACCGGCTGGGCTCCGGTGATCCTTCCGCCTCAGCCTTCCAAGTAGCCAGAATTACAGGCATGCGCTACCAGGCCAGGCTGATTGTTTGATTTATTGTAGAGATGAGGTCTCGCTGCACAGGCGGGTCTCAAACCCACGGGCTCGGGCAATTCTCTGAATCTCTTGTGTTTGAATTTTTGCATCATTGATTAGATAAGGAAAGTTTTCTTGAATGATCTCATGGAAGATTTGTTCCAATGTGGTCTTTCTGCCTCAGGCACGCCAACTACTCTTAGGTTAGGTCTCTTGAGGTAATCACTCATCTCTTGAAGGTTTTTCTCTGTCTTTTTGAGCTTGTTTTCTGTGTTTTTGAGAGTTTGGGTTAGTTCTATGTTTTGGTCCTCAAGCTCTGAGATTCTTTCTTCTGCTTGGATAATTCTGCTTTCCGTGCTTATCAGTTTATTATTGCATTCACAGTATTCTTTATTACCGTTATCTCAGATGTCAGCTCCTTTCTAGTTTCTTCTTGAGTCTCCTCAATTCTTTTTAGTCCCTCCATTAATATCTTGATGTCTAGATTTGTATTTTGAGACCAGTCATTCTGGGGGGTCTTCATTGTTTGCATTCTGAAGTCAGTTTTCTCAGTGTCTGCCCTCCCACGAGTCTGGGAGAGACCCATATTCTTCTTTTGGTTTTTCTTCATTTGTGTAGATTTTTCTCTCTCGTCCCTTAGAGGATAAAAATCCCTTGAGTTCTAATCTCTAGCCTCTCCCCTCTGTTTTTGTTGCAGGCAGGCAGTTAGCTTGTTGCCTGGGAGATCTGTGACACTGGTCTCTATTCAGTGTAGAGGAGGGGCTTTGTCTCCTGTTTAATGATGTCACTGTGGGAGACGAGGTGGAGGCTCTGATAGGTGGGCGGGGCGATGGGATGTAAATATGCCTTGAAAATGGCGGAGGTGGTAGTTTTACTTTCACTTTTAGGTATGCTCCTGTGGGTCTCTAGGCGGGACCAGCTGCACAGCTGGGCACTGGATCCGGGGTGCCACCAGCAGGCTGGGGTGGGGGAGAGGGTCAGCGTTTCCTCCTCTGGAGCTGGAAGCCTGCAATCGGCACCTTACACCAGCTTGGGGTTCTGCCCCCTTACACAGGCTTGTGGTCGCACGCTGAGTGCCTCAGCTAGGGTGGGCCTGGGGCTTCAGATCTCCAAAGCTCCAGGGGGCAGGTAGTGGCTCTGGGTCCCTCACAGGGCACTTTAGCCAGAAATGGGACCAGTATTTCTGAGGGGCAGGTGCTTAGAGCCTCCCTGGGTGACCGGCAGCTTGGCACTGGGTGCTGGTCGTGACGATGTAGCCAGGGATGGAGCTGGGATCCAGGATTTGGGATTCCCCAGCCAGCCGGAATCACATATAGTGGAGCAGCTGTGGTCCGGCCACAATGTGTGGCCCTGCGTGGGACCAAAAGTCCCCAGGCCTCCTACCAGTGCATCTGGCGGTGGGCAGGGGGGTGCAGGAAGAAAAGTAATAGTCTTTTTGGGAACTCACATTCTGAGAGTCTCACGGATCCACCTATGCCGTCGCCATCTTCAGGTCGCCTCCCCAGTGTGTGAGCTAGACTTGCTTTTCTTATCTCAAGGAGTACTCTGTGCTGCTCTTGGAGAAGCTTGTTGTTTTTATGCAAATAAATCAGTAATTATTAAAGACACCCCCGAAAGGTACAAGAAAACATTGACAGACAACAGAAAGACTTGAATGCTGGATAATCTTGGTTCCACTTACTATTTGACTGGAACCCATGGTTAACTACTTTAATTACTAGTCTGGTCAGACCTCTCATACTTCTCTTTCCTGGTTTGTTTATAGGAATTACATACTAAACTGGTTTGTCAATTTTGTTAAACAACGGATCAAGTCCATAAAGCTCATGATATGAAAACCTATTATAATTCTATACCCATAACTGAAGAGTCATCAGACTGACTCATGCACAACTAAAAGGGGGGAATGAAGTAATCATAAAATAGTCAATAAGACTGAAATAGCTAATAAAATAATTGTGCTAGCTGCTTGACATAAGTAACTCCATTTTGTTTAAATCCCCCATATTAGCTGCCTGCCTGACCTAAGAAAAACCCCCCAGTGTATAGGTGTAATTACTGTAATGTGCCCATGACCACAGATCCCCAGCTTTGCTCCCTGAGCTGATCATACTGACTGTTCCTGCTGACCGTTTGCAAAACTCTTAAGCTACAAGTTCCATGTAATTGTATGCTTTGTTGACTGAAATCAGATATTGCGCCAAGAAACTGTTAAAAAATTATTCCTTGTAAAACTCCCCTACCACATCCTTATAATTTGTTCCTATATTTTGTTCCGTTTTGTTTTTAGTTCCTCAGTCCCTCACCCCCTTGCTTACTTCCCTGCTGTGTAGCCCACTTGCAGATTTTACCTACAAAATTTTCTTACTGATTCCACTCAGTTGTCAAGAACCTTCTGGCATGAGCCTTCTCTTGACCGCGTGCTTGATAAAGGTCTTGTGATTTGTACTCTGGCATGCTGGCATGTCATTTTCTTGCAACTCAGTCATAACACTATTATGTATCCAGAATAACTAAATTTTAAAAAGAAATCAGCGATTGTCACTAGAGATGACTTCATAGGAGAGGTTATTGACATTTATGTGATATGGTCCTAAGCAAGAAGCTGTCATGTTGTATCATGTACAATCATGAGTTTAATGAATAACTCGGGATTGAGCTCTAGAAATCCCCTTTCTGATTTGTTGTTTCTTCATTCTCTAAAATCTGATATATCAGTTACCTAGATTGGTTAGCCATGTGTGTGCATGAACCACTTACATGGGTGATTTTTATGATTTATTGTTTCATTGAAAACAGTGTTTAAAATAACTCTGGAAGCTTCTAAGTCACACAGAAGGTTAAACTGAAATTGTGCTTCTTACAAAATAAGAACTATTTAGTTCAAGTAGTGATCTTCATTTCCAATCTAACCATGTTGGTTTCAACTGACAGATTTTGCTGCCAGTGTTACTTTCCAAGTGTCACAATAGGAAGGGAAGTGAAATTTGTCAATATTTTTATTAACATTTCAAATGTGAAAAACTGCTTGTTGAAGGCAAGCATCATGCTTTTCACTGGAGCTGTTTCCTCCGCACTGTCTGACCTTAGCTCCCTGTGAAACTCAAGAGAAAACCCCACCCGTGAAATTGAATGAAGGTCACTGGATACTTACAGTCTTGGTACTAGCTGTCAGGAATACAAAACAATCAATTAACTCATTTGTTTGAGTGTAAACAGAAGGAGTCTGATAAGTAGCTTTATCTTCCTGGAGCCCACCCTATTCCTTACTTCAGGCTGCTATCTGCTGTACATACTGTCTCTATCGAAGGTTTAGTTTCATGATTTTTGAAACCTGTTCTGGGGCTAACTGCGCAGAGCCACCCTCTGCTGTAAAGATAGTGTATTTTTAGTTTATCCTTCTTTTAAAAGAAAGGTGTAAGTTTATCCTTCTTCTGAGAAAGGTTCTTATTTTGACACTACCTAAGAAGTGACTTTGATGAGTGACTTCACTGCCATACGGCCTGTTGATTTATTTATTATTTTTTATTTTTTGAGTTGGAATCTCACTCTTTTGTCACCCAGGCTGGAGTGTGGTGGCATGCTCATGGCAACCACAGTATCTACCTGCTGGGCTTTGGTGATCCTTCCGCCTCAGCCTTCCAAGTAGCTGGAGCTACAGATGCACACCATTATGCCTGGCTAGTTTTCTTGTGATTTTTTTTATTGTAAGATGAGGTCTCACCAAGTTGCCCAGGCTGTTCTCGAACCCCTGGGTTCAAGGCATTACTCTTGCCTTGGTCTCCCAAAGTGCTGGGATCACAGGCTGAGTCACCACCAGAAGTTAGGTGAGTTGCCTGGGGTCCAGAGCCTACATTTTAGACCACTTGGTTTCACTTAGCTGCTCTTTGGTTCAGGTTCCTTGTCTGTATAGATTATTGAAATGTTCTTTTAAAGGAAAGAAGAAAGAAATCACAAGGAAACTTACCCTTGATCTGCCTTCACAAGGGTGTGGTATTCAAATGTATGCTGCTTTCTGCTTTCATGATAGGGAAAACCACAATCCAAGTAATTTACTTGGCAATTTACTTCAAGAAGTTTAAGGTTAGCATCCCCAGGGCACCTGGATTTTCAATGGCTACTGCCACAGATAAAGGGCCTGTTTTCAAGAGATAACTCACCTACTTGTTGCAGATGCCATTTTGCTTATCAGTTCATCAGCTTTTAAAGAAGCTCTTATATCTAAATATAAGATATAAAGGCTCACCAGACCTGAGTTCACAACTTAAAATTTCAAAATGCATATAAATATCTATAGAATTCAGAAATTGGAATAATTTGATGCAGAATAAAATCAGAATATTAAAAGTGTTTAAAGAAATAAAGATGGTATAAAAACCTGAGCAAGGAGCAAGAAGTTTTTAAAGAAGGCCTAGACTTGAATAGAAATTAAATAAACACCCAGTAATTAAACATATAATTATTGATGTAAAGACTAAATAGAAAGATTGGGTATCAGATTGGATATAGTTAATGGAAGATCAGTGAATTGAAAACAGATCTAAGAAAATTGCCCAGAATGAAGCCAGCAGAAAAGAGATGGAAAATGAAATCGAAGTTAGGAATATGTGGATAGAACCTTCTAAGTAGAGTTCTAAAATAAAAGAATATAAAGAATAGGGAAGAAGCAAGATTCAAAGATTATAGATTAAAAATGTTTGGGGTTTATGCATATATATCTTCTGCATCAGGAAGGAGAATCAATCCCAAACAGATTAAACAAAAATGATTTCATATCAGATATTTCGCAGGGCAATTGTCTAAAACTAAAAGCAAGACCATAAGAGCATCCAAAAGGAAAAGACATAATATTCAAAGGTTGACAACTAGGTTGAGAGCAAACTCTCAACAGAAAAAAATTGGATGGCAAAGATTGTGAGATGGTATCCATGAAATAAAATGACTATCATTCTAGAATTGTAAGCCTAGAAAAACCAGCATCATGGAATGAGGATAATTCTGAAAGGATACTTAATAAACAGTTCTAGGGGAAATAATGATATAAAAAAGATTATGGGTTGTTTTTACCCTCATCCTTTTATGCCTGGAATAGTTGAGGCATATTTGAGTCATTGCACAGAATGTTACGTTGGCAATTTTGTTTGTTTGTTTTAGTCAAACGTTTTAATGTGCCCTGGGTTAAAAACAATTAACAATGGTGCCCTATTTCCCAAAGAGCAGGACCAACCTTGGTGATTACATTTATTTTCTTCTTTTCAATTAATCATATTTTAAAAAATGAATTGCCATTACTGACTGGAAGAGGAAAAGGAGTGGGGAGATGGTGGAGCTGAAGGATCATCAGCAATAGGAGACAGAGGCCAAGCTGCAATGTCACTCACTCTGGCATTGATGGCACAGGTTCTGGCTCCTTGCTGGTTTCAGTTCTATCTACCCTTTTGAAAAAATTATTCAGTGATGTGTGAGTAGTAGCTCTTTTTTTCTCATCATAGATGACGTGGTAGCACTGGATTGCATTCTGAACGGCTGCTGCAACCTTCGTGTGCCATTCTATATTTGGATCCTGTGCCTCTAAAACAGTGCCCACTCCAATAATGCAAACACATATTCTCATCTTTGAAAGTTTGCAACTTGAAGGTTCATTTGTAGCGAACTTATTGTGATAATCTTACTACACATAGTATGGACAGCATTTTGGCATATATTTCTTCCAGCCATCTATATATAAACTCATATAAATATATATCAATTGATGCATAAGTTATTAGCGTTTGTTTTTGGCATGGCAAGTCTGCCATGTTGAGAGTTTGTTTATTGTTTGTCATTTGCCATTTGAAGTGACAATGTTGTGCTTGTGAATACATCTTGGATTTTTCATATTTGAAGAAATTGCTATTTGTGGACTAAAGAAGATGGAGTATCAAGTAGAAAAAACATGAACACTTGACATTCTTCTGTCTGAGTTTAACAGAGGAGTAAAGACAGCGGAGGTGGCTCGAAACATTTGTGCCATGCACAAGGAGAATGCCGTTGGGGAAAGCATGGTAAGAAAACGGTTTTGTCATTTCAAAGAGGGCCACTTTGACCTGAGTGATTCTCACATTCAGGAGGACCATTGGGCTTTGATGAAGACCATTGAAATGCTTTAATCTGCCGGGCTCAGTGGCTCAGCCTGTAATCCCGTGCCTTGGGAGGCTGAGATGAGGGAATTGCCTGGGCCCGTGGTTTTGAGACCCTCCTGGGCAACTTGGCAAGACCTCATCTCTCCAATAAATCAAAAAATCAGCCGGGCGTGGTAGCACATGCCTGTAATTCCGGCTACTCGGAAGGCTGAGGTGGAAGCATCGCCGGAGCCCAGCAGGTCGAGGCTGCGGTGGCCGGGAGCGGCCACTGCACTCCAATCTGGGTGACAGAGACGCCAACTCAAAAAAAAAAGAAAAGAAAAGAAAAGAAAAGAAATGCTTTAATCCACAATGATCCATGTAAGTCAACAGGAGAATTGGCAAATGTGATGAGCTGTGACCAGTCAACCATCCGGCGACATTCGCGTTCTACGGACAAGTGAAAAACGCTGTGACTTCATGCGTCAGCGCAATAGTTCATAAATAATCTATTATTTTAAGGGGGTGTCAAAAATATATCCACATTTTAAGTGATGTTATCTATGTATTACTTTTCAGAGCACTTTCCAGACGTGTCTGGATGCTGATGGTAACCACTTGAACACCTCTTGTAATTGTAGAAGTCAAACAGTATATTGAGTATTACAGTTTTAATCAGTTTTTTCCTTTCTTAAAATGTGTATACATTTGTGGAACGCTGTGTATATGTATGATAAAGTATGATTCCATTTTTATTTTTCTTCTTTCCTTTGTCACCAAGTGGCTCTATTTTTGATGTTTAACTGCTGAGAGCTTTTAGACCCTGCCTCTCCCCTTCTCCTTCTCCCCACGCTTGGGAAAATGGATAGGAGAGAACTGTTACTTCCTCCTTTAGTGTCATTGAGAAGTACAGAACACAAATCATGGCCCATATGTGGGAGCCCTCACCCCAACCTTACCCTTAATTGCAGTAAAATCTAGGCCAGTCTTCATTCTCTATTCCCTCACGTCATTTTTGGACTTGCTTAGGAGCCCTTGCTGCGCTCCCCAGAAAGCCTCCTTATGTGGATAATAAATCTTTTTGTGTTTTCTTGGTCTGTGTGTGGCATTCTCATCAATTTGTATATATGAATTAAACTCAGATAGTCAGAGGTGAAAGGGGGTCTATCATGTCTCCCTGTGGTGACCACAGCAATATGGATTATAAACATGGATAGTTAGATATTGATATCTCAAACAAGAATGAGATTATACTATGTATTTTGATCGTGTCATAATCTGGTTTTTATTTTGTAATATATTTTAATATAACATGTTTTTCACAGCACCTTTTTTATTTTTTAATTTATTTTAGATTCAGGGTACACATGCGTGTTCACTACATTGTGTAGTGGTAGGGATTGAGTCTCAGGTAGCCCATTCCTCAGATAGTGAACACTGTGAACCCTAACCCTTCTCCCCCTTATTTGGTGTCCCCAGTGTCTATTGTTCCCATTTTTGTGACCACTTAGCTCCCACATATGAGTGAGAACATGTGCACAATACCGTGTTTAATGGCAGTATGTTATACTAGTGATGTAACCATCTTATTATTGAATATATATATATTGGTTTCAATTTTTCTTTTTGCTATTTTAAGTAAGCTACCATGGATAACTGTCTAGCTATACCTTTGTGTCTATTCTTGATTATTTCTTTAAGATAAATTCTGCTCCCAAGTATTAATGCATCATAGGCACATTCACTAGAATAAACGTGTATGGAGCACCTGCCATATACAGTTATTGGGGACCTTTTTTTGTTTTTTGAGTCAGAGTCTCCCTCTGATTCCCTGGCTGGAATACAGTGGCTCACTCATGGCCACCCCAGCGTTGACCTGCTGGGCTCAGGTGAACCTTCTGCCTCAGCCTTCCAAGTAGCTGGAAATACTGGCATGTGCTACCATGCCTGGCTAATTTTTTGATATAGTGTAGAGACGGTCTCACCAAGTTGCCCAGGCTGGTCTTAAACCCCTGGGCTCAGGCAATCCACTTGCCTCGGCCTCCCAAAGTGCTGGGATTCCAGGCTTGAGCCACCATATAAAAGACACCACACTTGCTTGCAGAGAAATGTTGACATAATAAGGGATCCAGAAGAATACTTGCAAGTTAAAAATGGAATTTCTTTTTAATGCAGACAGCTAAAACCAATAAACGTAGCCTTTTCATTCATACAGCATTTTATAAGGTGTAAAGTTTACCACAGGGTGGCACTAACATATTTCTATTTATTTATGACATGTTAGTGAGCAGTTTATTCTCTGCTGGTCTGTTTCTCAATGAGTTATAACTGGAAAAATAAGTTTAGTTTGACATTTGAAAAATTAGACTACATTAACCCAAAACACCTCACCAGACAGGATTTTTATTTAAGAACTCAAATATTACATATGTTTCCATAAACACAGAGCCTGACAAGCAATTTGCTTTTTTGAAAATCAAAGTCACATTATTGAATATTGTGTGTGGATATGTGTGCAAATATATGGATATATGAGGGTGAAAGGCCCAATTTTACAGAGTTGGGTTTATTTTCTGGCTTTTTGTCCAACTGATATTTCAGCTTGTATATTTCCTTTAAAAACCGGGTAGTTAAGTCATCTAGCTTTATACTTTTCAACTTCATTTTTGACCTTTGCATTTCATTATGACCTTTAGAATTGGCTTGTTAATTTCTGTCAAAAATGCTCACTGATATTTTGTTTGGGACTTCACTGAATCTGTGGATTAATTTGTGAAGAACTGATATCTTAACAGTATGAGCCGGGCTTGGTGGCTCAGCCTGTAATTCCGTGCCTTGGGAGGCTGAGGTGAGTGAATTGCCTGAGCCCAGGGGTTCGAGACCCGCCTGGGCAACTTGGTGAGACCTCATCTCTACAATAAAACAAAAAATTAGCCAGGTGTGGTAGTGCGTGCCTGTAGTTCCAGCTACTTGGAAGGCTGAGGTGGAAGGATCGCTGGAGCCCAGCAGATTGAGGCTGCAGTGGCCGGGAGCGGCCACTGCACTCCAGTCTGGGTGACAGAGTGAGACTCCAACTCAAAAAAAAAACCCCAAAAAACAGTATGATTCTTTAGACCCTTGAACATCATATATCTCTCCATTTATTCAAATCTTTTAAAATTTGTCTCAGAAATGTTTTGTAGTTTTCAGTCTACTGGGCTTGCACATTTTTAATAGCTATGTCATTAAGTATTTCTTATTTTTATGCTATTGTGAATTATTTTGCTTTATAATTTAAATTCTGATTTTCTATTGCTATTTTTTAGTCTGTGAACATGGTAATTTATATTAATTTTTTATATTTTTAATTACTGTTTTTAATTGAGAAATAAAAACTCAATATATCTGTGGTGTTTAACAATGTTCTGAAATATGTATACATTGTGGAATTGTTACATCAAGCTAATTAACATATGTGTTACTCACATACTTATCTTTTATTTGCATATTAATAGATTTCTTAATGTTAAACTAATCTTCATACCTGGGATAAATCTCATTTAGTCATTATATACTGTCTTTTTTATATGCTGTTTGATTAACGTTCCAACTTTTTTTAAAATCTTTGTATCTATATTCATGAGGAATACTGGTCTGTAGTTTTATCAGAATATCTTTATCAAGATTTTGGTATCATGGTAATGCTTGCATCGGAGGAAGATTCTGGAAGTATTCTTTCTTCTTTGATTTTCTGGAAGAGTTTGCGTAAAATTGATATTTCTTTCATAAATGTTTGGTGGAATATAAAGTGAAACCACCTTAGCCTGTAGATTTCTTTGTGGAAAAATTTTTAGCTACAAACTTAATTTATTTAACTGATTAGGGATTATTCAGATTATATATTTCTTTTTTTAGTGAGCTTTAGTTATTTCTGTTTTTTAAGGAAATGTGTCCATTCATCTAGACTGTCAAATCTATTGACATCAAGTCATATGTAATATTTTCTTATTTTTTTTTGACATTTGTGGAATCTGAGTTATAATTCTTCTCTTATTCCTGATATGGGTAACTTGTATTTGCTCTCTTTTTACCCTAATAAGTCTGGCTAGAAGTTTATGAATTTTGTTGATCTTCTGAGAGAATCAGCTTTGGGCTTCATTGATTTTTCTCTAGTGTTTTACTCTTTTCTATTTCACTTATTTCTATTCTAATCTTTATAATTCCTTTCTTCTGTTTACTTTGGATTTCACTTACACTTCTTTTTCTAGTTTCATAGGATGAATGCTGAGGTCACTGATTTGAGACTTCCCTTATTTTCTGATAGACGCCTTTAGATGCTATTTATCTCTAAATTCTACCTTGGTGGTGTGGTAGGTGGAATAATATCCCATCCCAAAGATGTCCGTATTAAAATTCTGCAGATTCTGCAGATGTAATTAAGTTGAGGATTTTGAAATGGAGAGAGTATCCTGGATTATCCTGAGGGCCTCAGTTTAACCACAAATGTTCTTCTAAGGGGGAGGTAAGAGGGTCAGTGTCAGTGTCAGAGAAAGAGATATGATAGGAGAAGCAGAGGTGGAAGTGATGGGAGAGGACCTCAGGACAAGACATGTGGGCAGCCTCTAGAAGCTGGAAAAGACCGGGAAAAAATTCTCACCGATTATCTGTAGGCACTGACTGATTGTCTGATTTTATTCCAGTGAGACTTCTGATCTTTAAACTTGTGAGCTAATAAATTCATGTAGTTTGAAGCCACTAAATTTGTGGTATTTGTTATAGCCACAGTGGAAAATGAATACTCGTGACATCCTACAAATTTTGATATGTTGTATTTCCATCTTTAGTTAGTTCAAACTTCTTTTCAATTTTCTGTGCAGTTTCATCTTTAACCTACTGATTATTTAGAAGTGTGTTGTTTGAAGGACCTTCTAGATTTTCCAGATATCTTTCTGTTACTGATTTCTAAGCCAATTTCATTATGGTCAGAGAAAATACTTGGTATGATTTCAATCCTTTGTAATTTATTGAGACTTATTTTATGAACCAGAATATAATTTATTCTGGTAAATACCAAATGCTCATGAAAGGAATGTGTATTCTGCTGTTGTTGGGTAGACTGTTTTATGCATGTCAGGCCAAGTTGGCTGAATTGTATTACTCAATGTTCTATATCCTTACTGATCTTCTGTCTACTTGTATCATTTATTGACAGGGGCAGGGTGTTGCAATCTCTGATTATAGTTATAGATTTATCTATGCAGTTATGTTTACAATTATTTTTTCTTTCTGATGAAATGACTTTTTATCATTATGGAATTACCTTTTTTACTCCTGGTAGTTGCCTTTGCTCTGAAATCTACCCTGTTTAATTCTCATGTAGCCATGCCAGCTTTCTTCTGGGTTTGCTTTTTGTCTAAACTGATTATCTCTGCCTTTTAATTGAGGTATTTAGGCTATTTGCCCTAATACGACTGTTGATAATGTTAGATTTAAGTGTCATCTTGCTGCTTGTTTTCTATTTGCATCGTCTATTCTTCGTTCCTCTTTATCTCCTATTCTGCCATTTTGGGGCAGAAATGAGTCCATTAAAAAATGAGGCCAGCTGGGCTCAGTGGCTCAGCCTGTAATCCCGTGCTTTGGGAGGCTGAGGTGAGTGAATTGCCTGAGCCTGCGGGTTCAAGACCCACCTGGGCAACTTGGCAAGACCTCATCTCTACAATAAATCAAAAAATTAGTTGGGCGTGGTAGCACGCGCCTGCAGTTCCAGCTACTTGGAAGGCTGAGGTGGTAGGATCGCTGGAGCCCAGCAGGTCGAGGCTGCGGTGGCCGGGGGTGGCCACTGCACTCCAGTCTGGGCAACAGAGTGAGACTCCAACTCAAAAAAAAAAAAAAATTAGGCCAGGCACAGTGGCTTATGCCTGTAAATCTGAGCATTTTGGAGACTGAAGTAGGAGGATCACTTAAGCCTAGGAGTTTGAGACCAATCTAGGCAACATAGTGTGACCTAGTTTCTACAAAAAATCAAAAAATTAGCCTGGTGTGGTGGCAAGCATATGTAATCCCAGCCACTCAGGAGGCTAAGACAGGATTGTCTGAGCCCAGGAGGTGGAGGCTGTGGTGAGCCATGATTGTGCCACTGCACTCTAGCCTGAGCAACAGACAGAGTGAGACCCTGACTCAAAAGAGAAAAAAGCATTTTGTCTTAATTACTGGCTTATTGCTGTAACTCCTTGTGTTATTTTAATAGTGGCTATAGCATTTGTTGTGTACACCTTTAATATAGCTGTTTACCCTCAAGTGATATTATACTACTTCAGATATATAAGAACTTTATAATTGTATATTTCTTTTTCTCCCTTCCCATCTTTTGTGCTTTTGTTTCACATATTTTGTTTCTACATAGCTTATAAACCCAATAATATATTGGTGTTGTTTAGTATTATATTATTTGTTATTTACATTTTATTGGTATGATAATAAATTATCTTTTGAAGTAACAAATGTTTTTAAAAAACTGTATTTTTACCTTTGTAATTAACATTTATGGTGTTCTTTAAGGTTCCTATGGCTCAGTATTTCCGTCTACTATCATTTTCTCTCTGCCTGAAGCAAGTATATATATAATATATATATCTGCTAGTGATGAATACTTTCAGCTTTGTATGTCAGGAAAAGATTTTATTTCATTATTGTTTCTGAAAGGTATTTTCATTGGGTATAGAACTTTAGGTTGGCTAGGTTGGCCTTTTTTTTCTTTCAGTACAGTAATTCCCCTACATATGAACCTTTAAGTTATGAACTTTCAAAGATGTGAACTTGCATGTCTAGTCACCTATATGCCAGATGTTGTGCTGTACTACTGTACTTTTCAAGGTACTGTACTGTAAGATTAAACTTTTTTTTATTTTTTGTGTTTGTTTTTTATGTATTATTTGTGTGAAAACTATTTGGGGGGACCCAAAAAACCCTAGAATTTAAAGTTTATCTGACAACTCACTGATACTGTCTTCATTTTAAAAATTGTTTTTCTCCCCATATTTTCTTTTGAATAACTTCTACTGCTATGTCTTCAAGTTAACTGACCTTTTCTTCTACAATGTCTAAATCTGCATTGTCACAGTGTTTTTTTCTATTCATACTTGTAGTTTCATCTTTAAAAGTTCAAATTTGAATGCATTTGAAAAATTGAGTTTGGATCTGTTTAGTCAGTATTTTTTTAACATATGAGATGCAGTTATAGTAATGATTTTAGTGTCTTTGCCTACTAATTCTAATATCTGTGTTAGATATGGGTCTGTTTCAATTGATAGATTATTTTTTCTCAGTGTAGGTAATTTTTTCCTGCTTTTGTGTATGCCTGGTAATTTTCTACTGGATGACAGACACTATGAATTTTACCTTGTTAGTTGCTGGATATTTTCATTTCTGTTAGTATGTCTAAGCCTTGTTCTGGATTGTGATTAAGATATTTTGAAATTGTTTGATCCATTTTATTCTTGCTTTTAAGACTTAGAGGCAGGACTAGAGCAGTATTTAGTCTAGGACTAATTATCCCACTATTCAGGCAAGGCTCTTCTGGATACCCATTTTCCTGTGACTTATGAGATTTTCTGGTCTGGCTAGTGAGAACCGACACTATTCCCAGAACTGGGTAGCTTCCTCATACCCATGCACTGGCTAGTTCTGTGCTGACTACTGAGAGGGACCCTCTGCAGATCTCTGGAGTTGTCATTCTGTATAGCTCTCTTTACAGTAATCTGTCCCGTGGACTTTTTACGCTTCCTGATAATTTTTCCGTGGTCTCCCTGGATTCTTAGCTCCTCAATGCAGGGAATCTGCCAGGCTTCATCTGAGTGCCCCCTTCCAGCACATGACCTGGAAACCCAATCAAACACACACTTCATTTAATTTCTGTCTCTTAAAGATCACTGTTCTTTGTTGCCTGATGTCCAGTGTCTTGAAAACTCTTGGTTCATGTATTTTCATTGTTTTAGGCAGAAGTGTAAATTTGGTCCATGTTACTCCATCTTTTCTAGAGTGAAATTTCTGCTTCAAGTTCTTATGAGAAGTTTTTGTTGGTTTCACCATATGATTTTCTGTTTGAATTTATGCAGTAATCTAAATTGTACTTTAAATTAAGGAGGGAGTGAATTACTTTATCTCAAACATATATTTATGTAAAAAAAATTCAGCCGGGCTCAGTGGCTCAGCCTGTAATCCTGTGGGGGAGGCTGAGGTGAGTGGATTGCCTGAGCCTGAGGGTTTGAGACCCACCTGGGCAACTTGGTGAGACCTCATCTCTACAATAAACCAAAAAATTAGCTGGGTGTGGTAGTGCACACCTGTAATTCCAGGTACTTGGGAGGCTGAGGTGGAAGGATTGCTGGAGCCCAGCAGGTCGAGGCTGTGGTGGCTGGGAGCAGCCACTGCACTCCAGTCTGGGCGACAGAGTGAGACTCCAACTCAAAAAAGAAAAAAGAAAAAAGAAAAAAATCTACATATAAAAGGTGTACTGTAAATAAAATAATGAACTTTTGTGGTTTTTCAATAGTTTGATTGTAAAAGCAATTATTTTGATTTATTAACAGCTTGAATGTAAGTTTAATAATAATAGTACTATTATTTGTATACTTTGACCTGTATACAGTAAAAGCTACTTTTTAAAAATTAAATATATATGTTTGGAGGTCATATGAAATACATTTTAAATTGAACATAACTACAATTTTTTTATACTGCACAGTATTAAAGCTAAAGTAATAAGTCTTATACAAAGGCATGAAATTTTATGAAACAAAATTTACTGAGTGCCCACTTTCTGATGGGCACTTCATAAATTATTTTTTAATTCTTATAATTTATTTATTAGGCAGATGTTGTTATCCGTGTTTTAGAGATGAGGAAATTGATATATAATAGGGTTTTATAACTTTCTGAAAGTTACAGAGCAGGTTAAGTGGTGGAGCCTGGATTTAAGCAAATCAAATAACTAAAACCTAAAGTATTGTACTATGCTGGACAAAGGTTTTAGTTCTATAAAGAACTTCTAATCTTTAAGATTTTTAAGAATTTGCTTTAATAATGGATTTGTTGATTAGTTTTAGCCCATAAACATATCAAGTAAGACAGCAATATTTTATACATTTTCTCTCCTGTAATGTAATGACAATTAAATGTCACACTTCAAGTCTGATAATAAGTCATATTAGAAACACTTGGCAGTTGTCATGTGTGTTGGCTTTTTTTTTTTCTTTTTGAGTTAGGATCTCACTCTTTTGCCCAGGCTATAGTGCAGTGGCATGATCACAGCCTACCACAGTCTCGACCTCCTGGGCTCAGGTGATCCTTATGCCTCAGTCTCCTGTAACTGGGACTACAGGCACATGCCACCATGCCCTGTTAATTTTTTTTTTTGTAGAGATGAAGTCTCACTTTGCTGCCCAGACTGGTGGGAATTCCTGGCCTCAAGCGATCCTCTTGCCTCGACATCCACAATGCTGGGAATACAGGTGCGAACCACCATGCCCAGCTATTTTTATCTCAGTTAATTCTCATAACCATACCCCTATGACACTAACCCCATTTTTTCATAATAATTATATCATAAAAGTGGGAAAAATAAATTGGTGATTTTATATAGATTTCCTTTTGTTTTTATTTGTTTTAATAAAATAAACTAATGATACAAAAATAATCTAGTTTTTGGGGGGGTACCCCTTCATATAATAGTCCTATAATTGGTTTCTGTGCCTCTTGTTTCCAGTGCAAAGGCTTTCCAATTGTGAAGTAGATAGCTAAAGTGCCGAAAACCTGACCTAGATTTTATCATCGTGGTCTTCTCTGTTCAACTAGTTTGTAAACTCTTTGAAATGGATCTTTGCATTTCTAGAGGTTTATCAGAATAGCATTGCCTAGCCCATAATAGTAATTAAAAAGCATACATTCTAGAGAAATTGCCTGGAATCCTAGTTCATCCATTTATTAGCTCTGTAAGGATATGCTACTTAACTTCCATGTGCCTCAATTCACCTATCTGCAGAATAAGGACAATAATAGTTTCTATTATAATATCTAGGACAATAGTAACATCTATTTTCATCGGGTTATATTGGGGGGGTGTGACTAAAATAATAACTTTAGAGCACTTAGGACAGTGCCAGAGATACATAGTAAACTTTCAGTAAAATGTTCACTTTAATTTTACTGTTATGCACTTAGATGTTCAGCAAATAATTGTAAACTATTAAAAGTGATATTGCCTTAATACAAGAAAAGAAGTGTGCTTTGATTGTATCTGAACATGTTTTGTATATCTCAATTATGGTGATGTGGCTCTGAGTTTTTTTGTGTTCTTCAAGCACAAAATAAGGATAATAATACCTACTGATAGGTGTGAAAACAAATGAGTTGCTGTTGGTAAGGGCTGAGTCCAGTAGAAATGAAAATATTGGCAGCACTGTTAGCATGGTAGTGACAGTGGTCATAATAATGGTAGTAAACAGAGCTGGCAGCAGGATTTCATTTCACTTTTTTTTTTTTTTTGAGTTGGGGTCTCACTCTTTTTCCCAGGCTGAAGGGCAGTGTGGCACAACCATGGCCACTGCAGCTTCAACCTTTTGGGCTCAGGCAATCCTTCCATTTCAGTGTCCTTAGTAGCTGGGACTACAGGCACATGCTACCACATCAAGCTAATTTTTAAATTTTTGTAGAGATGAGGTCTCGCTATGTTGCCTAGGCTGGTCTCGAACTCTTGGGCTCAGGCAATCCTTTTGCCTTGGCCTCCCAGAGTGTTGGGATTGTAGGTAAGAGCCTCTACACCTGCCTCACTTAGTTTTTGATCACAGTGGGACATATGAGAAGTTCAAAGTAGCTTGGGGAAAAGTGAGGAAAAGACATAAAGATTTCCTTGAGGTGAGGTGAGAATTTCTAGTGAAGCCATGGGAGCGAGTGCAGTGGCTTGAGTATGCAGAGAATCTCAAGGAGAGATTCAAGGAATCTAGGAAAGGAAAGGACAAGGGGAGAGAGCGGAGGGTACTGGGTGTTGGTGAATTCAGGAATAGTGAGAGGAAGAAAAAAATTCTAAGATGGGGACTTTTCCACTGCCCTTCTTTCCTGTTTATCTGCACTGCCTCTTTCCATGTGATCCTGCTACTGATCTGACATGTATTCTCTCATACTTTTTTATTAATCCTGAGACAATTATATGTGGATGTAAGGGGGTATACAAATATTAACACATGAGTTCACAATAAAATGTTCTGGTATCCGATAAGCAAAATCCTTCCTCACTTGTTTCCCTTTTAAAAAGTTTTTTTGGGCTGGGCGTGGTGGCTCAAGCCTGTAATCTCAGCACTCTGGGAGGCCTCAGGTGAGGGGATTACCTGAGCCCATGGGTTGGATAATAGCCTGGGCAACTTGGTGAGACCTTATCTCTACAATAAATAAAAAAATAAGCTGGACATGGTAGCGTGTTCCTGTAGTTCTGTCTACTTGGAAGGCTAAGGCAAAAGGGTCTCTGGAGCCCAGCAGGTCGATGCTGGGGTGGCTGTGAATGTGCCACTGCATGTGGAGTAAGATTCCAGCTAAAAAAAAAAATTTTTTTTTTTGGTTTTTTTTTGCTATTCTTTGACATTTGTTCTTCCACATGAACCTCAAGATTATTTTACAAAGGAAGGACTTTTAATTGGATTTGTTTTGAGTATATAATTAGTTTGGCAGAATTGACATTTTAATTATAATGTCTTTCCATTTAGATGGAAATGGTTTGTTTTTCTATTTTTATAGATCTGGTTTTATTGTTCTTCAACACTGTTTAGAAATATTGAAATAAAATGTATTATGTATTAGCTTTCATTATTTTTTTATCTCTGACCTTGTCACTTTGACGTTTAGTTGTATTATGATCTACCCTTTTCTCCTAGAATAAAATGAGGAGCCTTTCCTTATTATTCAAAATGGTCATGTTTAATGAAGCATTACTAAACGACCACTTCAGGACCAAACTAGGCTCACAGGCTGTATCTCCAAGTATGACATATTCCCTTTTAAATTTATCAGTCGTTAATTTTCTTATATTTTTTAGTTAACCAAATATGAAGTAGAGACTCTGAGAGCTGAGACCTAAGTCCCTCCAGCATGTGTTTATAACATTCTTCCCTATACTACAAGCAGGCCATCACCAGCTCAGTAAGCCCTGGAGTGAGTCAGTCTGAGGTTGGCAGGGACTGGAGGAAGTCGGCTGATCCTGTACAACCCTTGGTAGCCGTCTGACTCATGCAGTCTCATTCCCACTTCTTATCCCTGAGTCCTCCATCCAGCTAAGATTATCATCACCCTTGCATCAAGAGGAGCCAGACACCATTTCCACACATTTGGAAGAACAGTATGTGCATTTTTATACTAAATATTCATCCATTCCTCTCAATATGACTTCTTTCTCTTTGGTTCCCAGGCATCATCTGTATTTAGTCCTTATCATCATGTGGCTTTAAAAGATATGATATTAAATAAAGAAATGGAATGTGTAAAGTACACAGTTACTTTTGGATCATTGTTATTCATCAGTTGTATTGTTTGGTATAATGCAATTACTTTGCTCAGTTTTCCGCCTGGCTATTCTGAACCACAGTTTTCCACTGAGGTACAATACAGGGTTTCTCATACTGGGACGTTTCCTGGTGGACAGCTAGTCATAGCCAAGTCCTCTTGCTCAGGGGTGGTCTTAGATACAGTAGCTGAGCAACTGTTGTAGGAAACCGGCAAGCCTCAGTGTTTCCTCCTACCTGACATAACTTGTGATTTTTCTCAAGTTTCTTCTTACTGACATTCCAGGTCAGTGACTAATATGGTTTGTTCCCAGAGGCTACATCTACACACACACTCTCTCTCTCTCACACTCACTCACTCCAGTTTTTAACGTACAAATTGTAATTGCTTCCAACTTCAATACCATTCTTTCTAAGAAAAATGTTTTAGAAGTTGAAAATTCTGTGATATGATCCATGGCACATATCAGAAGGTGCTAGAAACAAAGATTTTCCTAGGTTTTAAAAATTCATGTTTAACACTTTGCAGAAAAAAATAAAAAGAAGAGAAAACATCAGCATCTTAATTATATATTCAGCTAGTAATTAGCTCCAAGATTAGTTTGCTGACTGGGACTAATGTCTTCTGTAAACTTCCAAATTAGCTTACCTTTAACTCTTAGATGGCACAAAATGATTTCAAATTTGTGTTATTTATCCATATTTTGTATTATCCTTATTATATTTTTTCACTAGACTGTAGGCTTCTTGAAAACTAAATTTATTTCTAATAATTTGTGTATCCTTTACAATACTTAGCACAGCACTGTGAAAATAATAAAACTGGGCAAGCATCTACTGAGTGAATAAATGGATAAATGCTATGGTCCATTTGAAGCAAATGAAAAAAATTTGTAAAGAGAATATAGATATGCTGCAGAGATAAACATACTTTCTGATTTTTTTTTTTTGAGTCGGAGTCTTACTCTGTCGCCCAGTGGGAGTGGCCACTGCAACCTTGACCTGCAGGGCTCGGCCGATTCTTCAGCCTCAACCTTCCGAGTAGCCGGAATTACAGGCACGTGCTACCACGCCCGGGTGATTTTTTGATTTATTGTAGAGATGAGGTCCCGCCAAGTTGTCCAGGCGGGTCTCGAACCCTCAGGCTCAGGCAATCCACTCACCTCAGCCTCCCAAAGCGCGGGATTACAGGCTGAGCCACCGAGCCCAGCTATGCTTTCTTATTTAAAAATCAAATTGTAGATTTGAAGTTGTGTTGTGAAGTTGAGCACATGCATTTGACAGAAGAAACTGAGAAACAGTGGAATGCACCTTTGATTATTATATTTAGATCATTTGCTGAATCCTTTGCTGTAAAGCACCAGTATTTTACAGAAAGAAAATATTTTTAATCTTTGAAACCAGAACTCATCACCTAAATTATATGTGTGGTCATTGTTATTTTCCTTGAAAATTCTTCTAAATTTTTAAAGATGTTATGACTTTATCCAAAAGAAAATTTTAATTTTTGCTTCAGTGATTAAAATAATATTGACATGCTGTCTGGTTTAGGTTTTTTTCCCCAGTGATTCAGTGATTTATTCCAAATGAAGCATACTTCTCTTGGCTTCCTGCTTTTACTGTAAGCAGTCTACCAATTGTATTCTTTTTTTTTTAGAAAGCAGGATTTATTGAGAAGACAGAAAAGCTCCCACAATGGGAGGGGACCAAAGGGGTTTCCCCCACAAATTGCCTTCTTAGCAACTGCAAATTAAAAATCATCTCTATTCAGCTAAATGGTAAGATGATACTCATTTATTATTTCTGATATTCCCCATTTTCTGTGTCTGTATATTACTGTTTATAAATAAGTGTTTAAACAAAGTATGCAATATAAAATGTAAAACACATCAACTATTTTACTTTCAATGATATCTAAAACAACTAAGATTTATCTATAATTTCTTCTCTAAGGACAGTCCCAAAGAATAGTATCTTAGTCATCTTCCTTATAGTCATTATTGCTGCAATTATCCATAGCACATGGCCTTTTAAAATTTATAATTTTTATTTATGGTACTTAATGCAGTGGTCATAACATAAAACAGCTTCAATTAGTATATTTATTCTTTTTCCACTTCAGTCTTTAAAAACTAATACTAAACTCCCAATGAACTTTTACCCTGTAAATGACCTGATATGACACATTCGAACTTACGGTGAACTTGCATATGAACTTTCAGTTATCCTTTGAGAAATATAACAGATGGAAAATAGGCAGATTTTTCAAATATTTTTAGATGCAGTACTTTGACATGCTCAGCAGAGACAACAAGGCCGGCTATCTCTTTTCAGTGTTTACTTTGCTGTCTTTATTATACTGCGGGCTGTTTAGTTACATTACATGCCTGTACCCAGAGGTTTGGCTATGTTTTTGTTTGATCCTCATCTTGATTTTTAGTGCTTATACATGTATTTAAAGACAAAACTAATTGGGTCATAAAATATAGCAAATTCTGAGAGAACTTAATTGAACCCATTGGAAGAATATTGTTTCAATTCATTTAGATATGAGGGGATTTTAAAGGTTCATTTCAGGTTTTAGAATATAAATCAACTATGTCTTTTACCTTCAGTAGTTTGTGGCTAGACATCCAGCTCAAGATGCCTGTGGTTTCTGAAAGGTCATCTGGGAAAAGGAGAGGAGGATTTACTGAGCACCAACTATTGGACTCCTCCCACCATGGTGCGAGATAGGCTCCCTCCAGTCACTTAATCCTTACAACTCACTTCCAATGTACTTTATTATACAGAAGAAGACATCAGGTTCATTTTATAGAAGAGGAAAGGGAGACACTTTAACATAGCATTAAGACACTTAAGTCAGTACTATTAGATTCCTAAAAAGAAATGGGGCAAAATCCATTTTGTGGAAGATTTTGATGAATCTTAATATTTAATCAAGTTGATTTTTAAAGGGCATAGAATATTACACAGCCACAAAGAAGGACAAAACTATGAACTTCCTAGCAACTTGGATGGATTTAGAGTCTGCAATACTCAGTGATCTATCACAGAAACAAAGAACTGAGTACCACGTGTTCTCACTCATAAATGGACCCTGAACAATTATCATAATACTATAAGAAAGGGATTGGCAATAGTGGGAAACTGCCAGGGGAGGGAGCCCAGAGGACTGGGGGCAGACACTTCATCATTAAGGGTGGTACCTGATCTCAAACCAGGTGATATGAGGACCAAAGTGAAGCCCAAACTTTACCTATACAATGACCAGGTGTATACCTAACCCTGAATTGTACCCCACATCTTTAAAATAAAAAATTTTTAAAAAGAATAATATAATGCTGTTGAATTAATAACTACAGATAGAACATATCCCCCCCAAACCAAGTGCATCGTTTCAAAGTATCCTCAAAACTACCTTAATCCATTCCAAAAAATGAAAATTTTATAGACCACTTTTTTGACCAAGTGTAGAACAACAAATTAATAACTTTAAGCAACAACAAAAAACAAAAACTCTAGCCCCTTAGAAATATAAACAGTACTTGCACGTGTAACTGTTGCATCAAAGAGGAAATGTTCAATTTTAGACTGTTTACAAAATAAGGACATTGAGACCATAAAATCAAATGTGGCTTGAAGCTAACACTGTATTCAGGACGGACTTAATGGCCTTAAATGACCTAGACTGCCCTGCTGTTTTAACTGCAATTGTTAATGAGATGCAAAATGAATGAACTCTATCAGGACTCAAAACTAAGGGAATGTTAATCTACCAAAAATTCATTTATATATTTTATTATGTATACATTGCTGCAGAAGTGGTTTTATGTATCAAGAAACTGGTTTAGATTACTGTGAGGTTCATGTTCAAATTTTAGGATCTGAAGAACCATGTGGTACAAGCTAAAGTACATTTAAATGGAGTAAGGAGAACAGATTTCTTATGCCAGTGTAAATAATAAGTTGGAATATTCTTAATCACTTATATATAAAATATTTATTGTAAAGACAAACTCAGTTAAGGTTTTAAGGGGTTGTGAATTTGGACTAATTCTGTTTTACGGTGTGTATTTTATAAAATCCGTATTTCTATGACAAGTTTATTATTCAATTTGAATTTTCTATTTGCCTATGGCAAAACATACCCCGATTCTATTCCCCTCTTTCTAAGAAAGGAAGTTCAGGCACTGATGTGTCACATATGTGGTTTTTTACAAAACTTCTTAGGGAGTTGCGAATATTTGAAATTTTACCTTCTAACTACTTCTTAATATATGTTGTTCTTTAGCAGTAAAAACAGAAGTAATATTTCTTCTATTATTTCTGAAAATTTTCTTGTTGCTTAGTACAAAAGAGATCTGAGATTGAGAATTAGATCTTTTGCTTACACTTAAAAAATTCAATGTACAGAGCATGTCCAAATCAATTGTAACTATCCATTAAAATTAATTCCATTAATATAATTTTAATTTAAGGCATTTAAAAATTATTTTAAAAATACAAATGGTAGAATTAAACAAAATAAAGGCTGGGCTTGATGGCTCAGCCTGTAATGCCAGCACTTTGGGAGGCTGAAGCGAATGGATGATCTGAGCCCATGGGTTTGAGACCAGCCTGGGTAACTTGGTGAGACCTCGTCTCTACAATAAATCAAAAAATTAGCCGGGCATGGTAGCGCACACCTGTGGTTCCGGCTACTTGGAAGGCTGAGGCAGAAGGATTACCGGAACCGAGCAGGTCAACGCTGAGGTGGCTGTGAGCATGCGTGCCACTGCACTCCAGCCTGGGTAACAGAGGGAGACTCTAACTCAAAAAAACAGACAAAACAAAAACAAAAACTATTAAAGTATGATCAGTGTCTTACTAAATTATGAACAATTAATTGGAACTTGTCTAAGTAGTTTCTTCTATTCAGATATTTATTCCTAACAGTATTATTGCAAGTGTGTCTAGTCTATTTGTAAATTTTTTCTCTTCATATTTCATCCTTTTGAATAATTTTTCTTAGCGCTTTTATCCCAAGTAATCATATTCACAAAGATTTGGTCATCTTCCTTGTTCTGCATTATTTGCAGATATTTCGGTCTATAGTGATTACTTTCATTTAATAAATGTTAATCAAAGAGAGGAAATTGTTTGGGAGAGAGCAATGACAACAGTAACAATAACAATTATCGCCTAATATACATGCATTGAATAGCAGCTTAAGTTGCGGAAAGTAATTGAGGTAGACATTTACTTTACATAAAACCATTTCCTCTGTTTCTAGACATAGATATTAACTAAAGCCATTGCTTCCTTGATTTGTGGTACGGTATGTGATGACTACTCCTTAAATTGCATAAATAGAAATAACTGCAGTGCAAAAAGTTAATTATCCTTTGTCTGTTTAATTGTCCTCTCTGTTTTGATGGAATGAAAAGAGACTTTCTTATTCATGAAGTGATAAATATAGAATTGTATTAATTTTTATTGTTCCTTGGGCCTTCAGAATCATATCTTCTAAATCACTGGATTGAAGCATCAACAAGAGAATATTAAACACCCAAAACTGCCTATTTTACAAATACTCTTATATTTTTTATGGAAGTTGACGTTTAAAAAAATGTAGTTAAGAGACATTCTACAATATACCTGAGCAGTGTTTCTCAAAATTAGTATTCAATACATATAATTTAAGTAAATTCCAAGCAAGTTAGTTTGAAAAAAATTTACTGAAGTAATTTTATGACTTTTATGAGGCAGTTTACATTGAGACTTACCTTACTCTGGAAAAAAAAGGAGTTAATGTTAAAAAGGGAATGAGAAAGGAGGAAGAACCATTTATTTTAGTTTCAAGTGTCAAAGGTTACAAATTATTTCTGTAAAAAACAATTATAATTATGTTCCTGTAGAATAATAAGTATCATTATTTTAAAAACAATTAACACTAATTGAGAGATTGCGTGAAAGTCACGGTTGTTAAGTGCTTTAATTGTGTAAAGTCATAATGTTACAGTCCAGAAAAAGCCATTATTTTTATGTATCTCTACTAGTTAAGTTTAGTAATAAAGAGAGGGCTTATTTTGTAGAATCAAGCTGCAAAAGCAGCTTGAATTTAAAAGTGTACATATTTCTGTCCTTGGAATTGCGCTTGCTACCTTTTCTTTTACACCTTTAGACTGAATTGCAGGACTGACCTTATCAACCAGGCTAATCATTTACCCCTTGAGAAAAAAAAAAGAATAAACAGTGGCACAGCTCCCGGATATCACCTAGTATCAGCCCACTTTTGAAGACCACCAGATATCTCTGGACCGGGGGGGACCGGACTGTACAGGTCTCATGCACCTCACAGGTCTCATGTAACCTAGGTAATGGTTTCTTAAAACTCAGCCTATAAACTCCCCTTGGCTCCTTTGTTTGGGGGCAGTGGTTTTCAATGTCTTAGCCAAACTGTCTCCTTTTGCCTGGCAAAGAATAATAAACCTCTTCTTTTCCCAGCTTACTGCCTGGTCCAACAAGGTATTTAGTGCTCACAACAACTTTTTAGTAGGTTTTGTTAGTGTTTCCACTTTAAAGATGAGGAAATAGAGGTGTAGAAAGGTTGAGTCATACATATACATACATATGTATATGCATACATACATACATAATGTTCATACATAAGTCTTACCTAAGATCCTACAGCCAATGAGGGGCAGAGCCAGACTTTGACCCTTCAGCAGTCCAGTTCTGGCACTTACACTTTTAACCACTTAGCACAGCTTTCATTTAGTATAAAGAGTCAATTAAAAAGATATAAAACTGTTGAAACTGAATTATTAAGACTTGAATAGCATGAAAACTTAGTTTATCAAATTTTAGAGGAGAATTAAAATAAAAACATTTATTTAGAGTCATAGATACATGAAAGTAAAAATAATTCAAATATCTGTATTCCAATCTTTATTGAGACTTTTTTGGCTTAGAAAATTTTCTTTTATATATAAGAGTAAGCACAACAAAGTATTGGCTAAATATTTTATTTTGAAATAATTTTTGGAGAAAGCCTTCTTAGTTTCATAATATTTGCAGTCTGTTATTCATTTCATTTTATAAAGCTCCAAAAATGACAAGAACTTCTTGTGTTTTATTTTGTAGACTAGTGTGCGGTAAGGTCAAGACATAAACATAGGGACTATTGAGAATTACGTGAGAAATTGTAGATGCTTGATAAAATCCAGAAACAGGAACCGGGTGTCACAGTGCGAATATTTTGCTATACATAGAAATATGTTAGTTGCCTGACTGTGTAATTTCCACATTTTGATTCACTGAATTAGAATTAGTTAATATGAAACTTAAGATTAAAGGTTAATTTGAAAGCAACTTATCGTCTGTTGCTTAGAAGATGCTCTTTATTAAAAGATGCTTGTAAACAGTATCTACGTCTATTTTTCATGGTGTGACTGTGAACTCCAATTTAGTCTCGTAATTAAATTGTCAAATTGATTCATTAAGTTGGATTTTGAGAGAGACAGACTGACAGTAAACATGACGAGAAAGGAAGAAATTTAATTATTGGTCTTATTAAAATAATTACATCTCAGATTTGTACTTGAAGAAGTGTTTCACATCTGATGCCACATTTTTATCATAATAGCTCTAAGAAGTAGTTAGGCAGCTGATGTTATCTGTCTTTTACTGAAAAGGTAAATTAAGTTATGAAGAAATGAACTGACTTAATTAAGGACAAGAAGGTATTTAGAAGAAGAAGCAAAACTAGACCTTAGACTTTTACTCCTTTCTAGAGACCTTCCACATGATCACATATTTCAAGGAAGGGATTAATACATTCTTAAAATTTTCAAGTAAGACAACATACATATACCATATTCTGTTTCAAGTTAGGAGAATTGATTCATTCTGTAAGTTATCTATTGACTATAGAATATCTATGTTGTAGACATTCTGTAGGGGAAATTGAGCCGTCTCTCTCTCTCTCTCTCTCTCTCTCACACACACACACACACACACACACACACACACACACACACACAGAGACATACTTTAAAATCAAATCGTATGAAACAAAGCAATGAGTATTGGTGAAATAAAAGACAAGAAAGATAGAAGAAAGAGATTTTACAAATACAATTTTAGGAGTTTTTCCAAGCTTTCACTATTGTGTGTTAAATTGTATTTCTAATATATAATTATTATTAATTTATGGGAGACCAAAAGGGTTGTCATCTGTTTTTAGTACATGTATTTTGTATGTACATGTGTGGTATGATTATAAAAATTTACAATAAGCTTCTCATAGTAGTCATGCAAACCAGAGATGTTTATATGACCCAGAAAAAAATTTTCTTTCATAATATGCAAATACAGATGTGTGCCTTATTTTGAGGTATGCCCTTGTTAATTTCTATTCTTTGTTAATAGGGTTCTTGAAAGTTGTCTTTTGGCTTTCAGTCCATCATAAGCAGAGGAAGGCCATGGACATCTTTTCTAGAGAAATTATACTAGCAGGGACTGGAATGAGTAACTATATATAGTTTTACAGTTACAGCTCTCAGATTGCCTACTTTTTTTTTTTGAGTTGGAGTCTCACTCGGTTGCCCAGACTGGAGTGCAGTGGCTTCTCCTGGCCACTGCAGCCTCGCCTGCTGGGCTCCAGCGATCCTTCCGCCTCAGCCTTCCGAGTAGCCGGAATTACAGGCATGCGCTACCACGCCCAGCTGATTTTTTGATTTATTGTAGAGATGAGGTCTCGCTGCCCAGGCGGGTCCCGAACCCGCGGGCTCAGACAATCCACTCACCCCAGCCTCCCAAAGGCGCGGGATTACAGGCTGAGCCACCAAGCCTGGCTGATTACCTACTTTCTTATCACTATCATCAGTTGTAATATTCATTAGTTAGGCATGCTGAACTTGACAATGTGTGCTAGGCAACATGGGTCATGCTATACTCACAATCCTTTTGCCCTTGAGCATTTTAATACTTTTAAACACTTGTCAAGAATATATCCTTTCTTATAATATTTATTTCAAGTTTATCAGCTTTACAAAATTCCTGACATTAATCATGGTAATATATATTTGTATATTTTGTGTAGGCCAAATTGTGAGTTTGAGGTGACAATCCCAGACAAAGAAACCTGGTAAAGTTCATTTGGCTTTCCTCTGCCCCTGCCACCGTCCCCATCCTGTGTTCCAATTGCCTCTATATTAAGACTATGTGTCCCCAGAAAGGTCTCTTCCTTCCTAGTGTGCTCTAGAGGTCTTGTGGTTTCCTGGGCTGTGCAGGTCCTGGGCACATGGGGCCCTTTCCTACAATGTCCTTGCTTCCTCCCTGCAACTAAATGGACCTGCTAAGGATTTGATCACTAAATGACCTCAAGGCTTTAACTTAGCTCATCTGACAAACTGGTTTTCATTAAGACTTAACATTTGATATACCTTGAGAGCCCACATTTACATACGGAGAAACTGAGACTTAGAGAAGGGAACTTGGTATAATGGGAAAAGGCAGGGACCCTCCTGTGGCTTCCAGAAAGAGAAGTAAAATTTTCTAGAAATATTGTTGTCCTGGGGAAACTTTCTGTTCTGTTTCTACCTCTTCCCTCTTCCTCTCCCAGTGAATAAAAATGGAGGTGGAAATAGGATTTTGGCAAAAATATAATTAAAATAGAATACAATTTTGCATTTTAAAACTAAGACAAGAACAACATTCTGGAAAGAGCAGAGGCATATTCACTGTGAAGCTAAGGAAGCTTGAACTCCAGGCTCCCTCATTGGTGTGGGTCCCTTCCAACGCCTTATTGTGCTCACGTAGTCAAGGTGGGGGTTTTGGTAAGTTTTTTAAGAATAAGATATGTTATCTGCTGTTTCTGAAAACCAGCATCTCTTTCTCCCCCAAATCTCTTTTTCTTAAACGTCTCCTGTAGCCTGTTTTGTGTCTGTTCTTCATGGTGTAGGCTCTGCTCCCACAGAGATGCTCCTGTCCCACCTCACCAACTCACTCAGTCTCATGACATAGAAGGAGGGGCTTGAGGTTAGTTGCTTTTTGAAGGTTTCTTAGTCCAAGCACCAGAAGAATTGGAAAAAGAAGGAGAAATGTAGGTTGAAAGGAATGAAGCCAGAACCCAGTCTGTGGAAAATTCTTCCAATCATTAGGTACATAAAATGTATTAAGTGCATAAAATCTATTAGGTGTATAAGCAGAGGTTTCTATTCTTATTTTTCATGAGTCAAAATTAGAAATTCTTCCCTGTCTGGAATATACTGGACAATGAAGCATATATAATCATAATACCACAAAGTGAAATTATTTTTTATATGCTTCTATGTAAAACAAGTACTTTTCCATCAAAAATAAATTGTAACACACACATTTTCAGATCACATCAAAAGCAGTAATTTATTGAGAGAGAAATTTCAAATGGAAAAGGGAAATCCAATTAATAAACTAATCCAATTAATAGAATAGTCTTTCCTACTAAATCATAAAGAAAGAGGTACATTTCTTGTTGATTTGACAGCAAATAGCATAAAACTCATGATACCCCACTTGAATGAGTTGCCAATGACAAACTGGTTGAGTGTTGTCATAAATGTTTAAGATTAGTTTGTACAAGAAAAACAAAATGCCCTGAAACATATTTTGTTTTATTTTTAACTGACACATAAAATTGCATATATTTGTGGGGAATAGTGTAACATATGGATAAAGGCATAATTGTGTGATGACATATTAGGGTAATTAGAATATCCATCACCCCAAACATCTATCATTTCTTTGTAGTGAGAACATTCAAAAACTTGTTTCCTGGCTTTTTTTTGAGCTATGCAATACACTATTAATAACTATAGTTACTCTACTGTGCAATAGAGCATCAGAACTTACTCCTTCTAGCTCTAACTTTTTACCCATTGACCAACCTCTCCCAAGTCCCCTACTCTGAAATCTTTTTTTTCAATTCAATAACTTTGTTTACGTCTTAATTTGTGCTAAGTGAATTATTAGCAAAAAGAGTGAAACAAACAACAATAATGTTACAGCACACGCTATCCTGGCTCAGTCAAATGGGAAAAACACAGTTTATAAGAAGAAACACTAGCAAAGGGCATAGAATTATTTGAAAGAGTGTAAATGTGAGGATGAATGCCAATATAAGAATGTTACCCTGAAATCTTACAATTCATGTGTAAAAGAAACTTGATAATTTTTCCAGTGGTCTAGAAGATTTACATGATATAGATAAGTTGTGAAGCTGAACATTTTTTTCAAAACTATCAATAATAAAGAATACATTTAAGTCCAGTGTGCTAGAGAAACAACTGAAATATTTTTAATCCTTCTACAGAAAATTATATTTAAAAGCTGTTTGCATGTGAAGCAATAATTAATGTGTGCAAGGGAAGCATGTGGACAAGTTAGTGAAAATATTATACTGTTTTATTAGATTCTGTGATGTTAATGGCATCTGCTAGCTTTATAAATTTTATAATTTTTTTGTTATTTTTTTTCTTATACATGTTCATACTTGATTTTGTATTTTTTAATTTTGTAAGATTTTTCTTACCCAAACTTCCACAACTTGTTGTAGCTTCAGGCCTCACAAACCCTGGATCTTTTCCACTTCTGGTTAATACTGAGGCTACCACTTGATTTTTAATGTTGAAGAAGTTACCAAACTTTTTAAAGCCTCAGTTTCTTTGTCTCTGAGATGAGAAGAATAATGAATAATGCCTTCCCAGATGCCCTATAAGGTTATAGAGTTATGAAAGAAAGACAGAGGAAGAAAGGGAAGGAGGAAGGAAGGATGATACAGATAAATGAGGGGGTAGAGAGAGAGGTGGAACTGTTTCAAGCTGCAGAGCAATATACATGAGCAAAACACTAAGTGATGTGAATGAAACATTTCTGTAGCATATGACCTGCTCTTGTCTCTTCTTAGTCATATTTCCCAGCCCTTTTACTTTCTTACTGATGATTTAGGATTGCAATAAAAATGTTTTTTTTTAATGTGGGGTACAATTCAGAATTAGGTACATATGTGGTCATCATACAGGTAAAGTTTGGGCTTCCCTTTGTTCCACACTTTGCCTGGTTTCAGATCAGATACCCTTACTGATGTTATATGCCCTGCCCCACAGCAATTTCTTATAGTATTATGATAAATGTTCAGAGTCCACTTATGAGTGAGAACATGTGGTACTCAGTTTTTTGCTTCTGCGATAGATCACTGAATATGATAGACTCTAAATCCATTCAAGTTGTTGCTAAGTTCATAATTTTGTCCTTCTTTATGGCTGCATAATATTCCACCATGCATATGCACCATTTTTTTTATCCAGTCCTCTTTCGATGGGCAGTGCAGTTGGTTCCATGTTTTTGCTATTGTGAATAATGCTGCAATAAACATGCATGTGCAGGTGTCTTTTTTATAGAATGATTTGAGCTCTTCCAGGTATATTTGTAGCAGGAGGATTGCAGGGTAGTATGGAAGGTCAACTTTTAGATCTTTTAGGAGTAACCACACTATTTTCCACAGAAGTTGTACTAGTTTATACTCCCACCAACAGTGTAGAAATATTCCCTTTCCCCACATCCTCTTAAGTGACTGTTGTTTTTGGGGTTATTGATGATATAGAATTGTCATTTTGAATACATGAAATGGGTAGACTGATTATCCTTTTCGTGTCTATCCATCTGTAGGTATGAGAAAAATAAAACCTCCACTTTTTTTCAAGTCACTGTTTTATTTGTTTGTTTTTAGTTTCTGATGCAGCTAAAAACAATTTTTAAGTAATATTTAATTTGCAAAGGAGCTTAGGAATTCTGCATACTGAGAATTACCTGAATCCTATTAAATATTTTCATTTTGGATCAAATTTTTCTCTCTCTTGCTTTTCACAGAACAGTCACAACACATGACCTGCTTTCCAAGGTGCAGCATGGTACAATTTACAAACTTTTATGTCACTGTATAATAAGAGCAGCTAGCTTTCTGGTTTCCAGTGCCTGTGTCTTTGATACTCAAAGCCCTACTTTCTTCAATAATCGAGCTCCACATCCCAGGTTATAGCAGCTTATTTCCAGGGACCAAATTCTAATAAATCAAAGTTCTTGGTCTTAAACAGTACTCTCATTCACTTAAATATAGAGGATTTATTGAAAGTTCTTAGGTGGCTCACAGAATCTTGGGAGAGGCTTATAATCCACTTTGGATGCCATTCAGTCAAAACCAAAAGCAAAAAATAAAAATCCAATGTTGTAGGGAGTCTCTGCTGACCTTGGCAGGTGGGACACTGCGTGCTAGAGAGTCCATCCCCATTGTTGTCTCAGATGAACCACGTGGCCCCACCACCATGCTCTCCAGAAGATACAAACTCTCTCTCATGGCTCATTTCTCATCCAAGTCCTGGGAAGATGTTTCTTCTTGCCAGGAGCTTAGGTCACATACAGGCACCCTCTCTACAGGAAGATTGGGAAATTTCCTCTTCCAGTCTTGGAATATAGTAACGCAAGCAGAAGAGGAATTAGGACAAGGGCAGGGAAAGCCAAGCCTACAGAATCTGCCACAGAATCCTGCTGCCTCACAATTCATTGTGGGACTTAGGGCAAGATACTTAACCTCTAACTAATCCAAGTTTCTAATGCCGACCATGAGGATTTGGACACCATGAATTCCAAGGGTTCTTACCGTAATACAATTCTGTGTCTGTGTTTGTTAGAATTCTGGCTTCTAGTGATGGAATTCTTACATGAACTTGTGAAATGAAGTCAGTGGAATTTATTGGCTTTCATAACCTAACTGTGGGAGAGCAGGGTGAAGCTGATATTAGGGGTATCTGACCTCTCACATCTCCCCTCTCTGCTTTCTTTGTATGTGAGTTGTAGACACTAGCTCCTCCTTAAAGCTGGGGAAGCAGCCCCTGACAGCACCAAAACTCATATCCACATAGCTCCACAGTCACAGAGGAAAAGAGCTCCTTTTTTTCCTGAATCAGTTTCTTAGGTCCAGACGGACTCTTAATTTCCATGCTTGGTTTGTGTGCCCAGTCCTGTGGTCAGGGGGTGGAGCCATTAACTACAGAAAGGACATCACACAGGCAGGCCTTCAGAGAATTGTTTTCAATCAGTCAGCCACCCTAAACTGTGACCACTGCAGATTTTAACATGTGGTTTGGGGTTTACTCATTTTTGTTTAGACTTCAATTAAGTATCTCAGTGTTGTGTGTGGCTTAATGGGAGATACAAACACCATTACAACCTGCATTCAGAGAGCTTAAACTTTAATTCTAGAGATAAAAGCAAACACAGGATTATGGATTCCCAACTGTAAAAAAACTATATGATATTTTTAGCGAATGATCTGAATCCTAAAACGGATATGGAACTTGAAGGAAGAGATTGGCTTAACAGTTTTGTCGAGCATTTTGCCCCAAATCATATTCCTGAACCAAATCATAGTTGGCTTGAAAGATCGTTGGTAAAATATAAAATCAATTTTTTTCTTGAATCTTTTGCCTTTATCTTTTTTGGGGGGGGATGTTGATTGTGTTGGTATTTAGACAGGCCTTTCCTTCAGAGAGTTACATTATTGTGCTGAAATATATTTTGCTTTTGGCAATAAATATGACAATATAGTCTTTTGGTTTTATACTTTATGAACATAGATTGTATAACAGGAGAAAAAATAAATTTTCTCCTTGAAATCAGGAAATAGGTAGCTCACCTTAAAATTTATCTGGACTTCAGATAGCATTTTGCATATTAAGTTATATTTTGTTGGCAATTAGATTGTTGAAAATGTGTGGAAAGTTTCAGTTGATCAATGTGTCAGCCTTTGGTTCATCATACAAGTGTACCTCTTAGTTTTATAATCTGAAGCACATGCATAGTAAGTAGAGAAAACTGGTTGTAGCAAATCCTGGCAATAATCTGGATGTTTCAATAATGTCACATTGTTATTTCTGAATTTACTTGTAGCACTGTTACATAAGGGTTTTATTTTTAAGTTGTTTTAAGTCTTGTGGGCCTCTGCTTCTCTGATGATTATTGATAACCAAATGATGTAATTATCTTTAAATGTCATGTCAAGACTCTTGAGTGCATTTTGTACTCTTTCCACTTGAACAGTTTCTACAGATGTAGTTAACGTTTTATACATATTTGGTTTATTGTTTTTGGGAGTGTCTACTGCAACAGGCAGTGACCAATTTATATACTTTGGGGATAATAGAGGATCACTCTTTGCTTTTAAAAGTAGGATATATTCACTTCTTATTTTTAATGAGACCAGAGTCATTTTAATGACTATTTCAGCATTTATGTTCCTTTTCCATTGAACAGTAAGTGATCCTTAGAGCTATGTGGAAATCTTTTATGTTCTGGGGATCCAGTCCACACCTTTGATGAAAGCCAATGCTATATGAAGAATTGTGGGCTTGGTGTAAATAAAATTTAAATCTTGACATTATAAACCAGTTGATAAATATATTTGAAGAGATGGGTTATTAGAGATGAAATCTGTCTTCGTAGAGCAAAATAAAACAAAAACATTGATAACAGGAGCATAAGATGTTCTGGCAACATGCAGCAGGAGCACCAAACCTAGTCTAAAGGTACCAGGAAAGTAAGACTTAAACGGAGAATGGAAAGATTGTTAGTAGTGATACTAAGCTTCGTGTAAAGAATTCTAGCTAGAGGAAATCGCATGCATAAAGGTCCAGAGGTAAGAGAGTGTTTGACAGCTGTGGAAACTAAAAGAAGATCCCTTCAGCTGCAGAAGAGAGACAGGGTCAACTGAGGGAGAGGTGTAGGGAACTGATGACAGAAGACGTCTAACCTAGGATAAGATTAGTGACTCTAAGCAAAGTGGGTGAATTCCAGAATTGTTTAGGAGGTAGAAGTTACAGGAACTGCTGATTAACTGGATTTGAGAAACAAAGGAGAAAGGAACACCAAGGGTCATTGTGGACCTGCAGAAAGACAACATGAGAGAAGAAGCAGGCTTGGGGAGTCTTTGGGACATTTCAAGATGTTCAGTAGAAAGCTGCTCTCGAGATGTCATGTAGATACTTGTTTCATATCAACATAAAAAGGATTTGCAAAAGAAGAAGAAGCTTAGAAGAATCTTTCAGAGATGGGAAGAAAAACTAGGACACAGTGCTTTTAAAAATTCAAAGAAAGAATTTAAAAAAGGATCAAATGGTCATGGTTTTAAATGCTACACAGAAGTCAAGTAAGATAAGAACTAAAAAGTTCCCATTGGCTTTTACACTAAGGATGTTGCTGGTGACCTTGGCAAAAATACCTCAGTTGAGTGTTCAGGACTGAATCCACATGCAGCGGGTTCAGGAATGAGTAAAGCATAAGAAATTGGAGACAGCAAACATAGACAACTCTTGTAGGAAGAATGTTAGTGCAAGGGAGGATAAAGATAATACTAGCTGGAGAAAGATGGGAGGCTGAGGGATAGTTTCATTTTTTAATTTAATATGGGAGAGACTTTAATGTGTTTAAATACTGACCATGTGAAATAGCCAGTGTAGGGAAAGGCTGAAGATACTAAAGGGGAGGGGTTGCAATCAACAGAGGGGAGCTTCTGAGAAAGTGAAGGACAATGAGATTCACAGTCCTGGCTAAGGAAACTCTCTTCAATTGTAAAAGGGAGGCAAGGGTGGACTCAAGAGCAGTGAGGAGGGCTTCCCATTGCAAATGACAGAAAGCACAGCTGCTACTGGTGCCACACTCAACCAGCAATCCATTTTTTTCACATGACAACAAATTTAGGATAAGCAGTTGCTGACATTGTTTCTACAAGTTAATGCTGTCAGCACTACGTTAAGGGGTTGACATCACTGCCTTTGTTGTCACCTTTTCCTTTTAAACTGTGATCCAGGAAGGAGAAAGGGGAAAGGGATGGTATGGACTACATTTGATTTCTTAATCAGAGGCCTCCAGGAGACTTCTGCTTGCATCTCATTGGCCAGTAATGTGTTTCAGGGCCACTCCTAACTACAAAGAAGGCTTTACCCTCATAGTGGAAGAAGTCAAAAGAGATAAGGCAATCGGATCAGTCAAGTGGCAGTGACTACCACAGAGTAAGTGCAGATAATTTATAAGGCTGGTAGCATACTGGTGAGGACTTCCCATTTGATATTTCTGTTTTCTCTGAAATTGGAAATGAGATCATCTGTGAAGAACAGAACATTTGAGAGTGATGAAAAATAGAAAAGGCCCTCTTTGGAGAATTTCAAAAATTGGGGACTAGTGAAACACAGTGATTTCTGAGCAACACTTTGGTTCAGTCAGAGATTAGAGATTCCCAAGGCACATACCTAGACAATTATATGACTTCTCAAAGAGTGACACTGGAAATGAGAATATTCTTCATTGTAGCTTTTACTTCTTGTGAATATAAAATATTATGTTTGATGCTTTTGATTTTGAATACTGTTTATGTGAAATTCATGCTGTTATTTTGAAAAATTTGTTTATGTTGTATAAATCATTACTTACTAGTTTTGGTTTAGTTATGTCTATTATAGATTTAAATTCTTACATTTATTTATGTGAATTTCTTCCACAGCTTTTTTTTTTTTTTTGAGTTGGAGTCTTACTCTGTCACCCAGACTGGAGTGCAGTGGCCGCTTCCGGCCACCGCAGTCTCGACCTGCTGGGCTCCGGCGATCCTTCCGCCTCAGCCTTCCAAGTATCTGGAACTACAGGTGCGCGCTACCATGCCCGACTGATTTTTGATTTATTGTAGAGATGAGGTCTCGCCCAGTTGCCCAGGCGGGTCTCGAACCCGCAGGCTCAGGCAATCCACTCACCTCAGCCTCCCAAGGCATGGGATTACGGCTGAGCCACCAAGCCCGGCTTCACAGCTTTTTATTTTAAAAACTTTCAAATATATATACAATTTAAAAGAGTAGTCAATGAACACCCCTATGCTGATCACTGACACTCATCAGTTAACACTTTTCCACATTTTCTATCTCTTTTCTTTCTCTCTCTTGTTTTTGCCTCTGTCTCTCTTTACACCACATGCTTTTTTTTCCTGAACCATCTGAAACTTTAAGTTGTAGACAATAGGATACTTAAGTCTTAAATACTTCAGTGTATATCACCTGCTAAATGGAACATTCACCTTTGTAACCACAACACTGTAATTGCATCTTGGAGATTTAATGTTAACATTATCTCAAATTTTCTGTATAAATTTTCTGCTTGTCTCCAATATGTCTTTCAACCCAAGAGTCTGAAGGAGAATATTTTAAAACTACATTTTTTGGAAAAAATTAACTTAACAGATTTTGACATGCCCTTTCTCAGTAGGCTTAATGTTAGAATTTTGTTGCTAATTATCAGGGATTTCCCAGTTTTTCTAGGTTTTTATTTTAGATGCACACAGTATACAATATCTACATATGTGTATACATCTAAAACTTATATTGGCTTTTATCTTTAGCAGTATCCTTCTAATTCTCAATTTTGTGACCAATATTTCCATCCTCTGTTTTGATTATGGATGAGTGTTGTGTTATACATAAAAGGCACCTATATTATCTCTTCAATAAACCAATTAAAACCTATATTTGAACATATATTATAATAACTGTTATGTTTAAGTTGTTTAAGTGATAAATGTAACTTATTATTTGTCCAAGTGGATAAAGTAGCTAATGTATAGGGTTTTTAGAACTTTTAATTATTAAAATAAAACTCAGTGATTAAGATGAAGGTATTTCATATAGAAATTAAATTTGCTTTATAATTTAAAATGCTGTGATTAGTGTCCCCTGGATGCAGGATACAGTAGGAAACACTTTATTTTTTCTGAATACAAACATAACTCCTTATCAAGGAACTAGAATTCTAAAACAACATTGTAATGAACAAGAAAAGGAGCACGTACATTGAGGGTATTTGCCAAATGCAGGGATAAGATGGAAGATATTTAATCAGGAAAAGTTTCTTAATGATTTATATTGTTTCTTTTAAATTTATATACCAATTTTATCTGTTAATAAGTAGAAATAAAGTGACTTGAGTAATTTTATGAGCATTTTCATGATCACGCAAAAGTAGACAAAATTGTCAGATGGTGTAGTGTTTGCTCCTGCTAGGGTGCATTGATGTCTGGCTTGTTGTACTGGTTCAGTCCCAAACATTTGGGCCCATGCGGTTCTCCATTAGAGGTGAAACTTCTCTGTTCACACCCATCCTAGGCAGCATCAGTCACAGGAGCCCAAGATGCACAAACTGCTTTAATATGGGCCCCAGTCATTAGCACAGAACTCTGGTGCTCCCAATGTACCTGTCAGTTTCCCGTGTTTGAATTATTTATAGTTCAAAAACTAGAGATAGAAAACTACACTGAAACAGACATGTCTCATCATCTTTTGCTCAGGACCTTTTGGTGATGAATATACTCATATTAACTCTGGTTGAATCTAAATTGTCTGCCAGCTGTGGTCTGCACCTGAGCCACCAAATCTGGCTGAAGAAAATCATGGCCGCACTGATGGGACCTTATTCTAAATCATTACCTTTAATCTGTAGGCTTTACAAATCTGACTAGCTCAGATCCATTCACACCTGCAGGACTAGATGACTATTTCTTATCTTTTCTGTTTCCCTCTGCATACTCTCAGTTGGTGGTTTTACATATTTGTCATATTTCACTGAGGAAATGGAAGCAACAGAAGAAAATTTCCCCATTCTCCCACCATCATATCTACAAACGCACCTGGATCTAGACCTGCATAACTAAGCTTTCATCCTCTTTAAGGCTGCTTTTTTTTTTTCTTTCTTTTTTTTTTTTTTTAATTTTAAAGTTGTGGGGTACAATTCAGGGTTAGTTATACAAATGTTCATTATGCATGGACCCTTGTTGATTAGGTGTGCCCCTCCCTCCCCTGATAGTTTCCCTCAAAGGCCAGTCCCACCCCCCCCTCCCCTCGGAAGTTTCCCGCTACTGCCAATCCCTGTCTTATAGTATTATGATAATTGTTTAAGGTCAACTTATGAGTGAGAACATGCGGTACTCTGTTCTTTGTTTCTGTGATAAATCACTGAGTGTGATAGACTCTAAATCCATCCAAGTTGCTGTTAAGTTAAGGCTACCTTTCTATGTGAACTGTCTAGACTCTCTCTGAAGTCAGTCCTTTAACGTGTGCACTAGGTTTTATCCTCTCTCACCCAGTAAAGGACTTTAGTCAGGAATTATCCCCTTTTTTCTCCACATTATTAAGATTCGTCATCTCCTGGATCTTTCTCACAGTCTAAAACATGTTATAACATCTCCCATCATAAAAACAACTTTAACTCAGGGACCTATTACTATCTAAAATTAAAAATCTATGTATAGCAAAACTCCTTGAATACAGTGATTAAACTTCACTTTCTCTTCTCCCATTCACTCTAGAATTCATTCTGGTCTGATTTTTTTTTTTTCTTCTCACACCGTTGTGCAGAACCTGCTCTTGTCAGCATTATGACTTCCTGTCTTTTATCCTATTCAACCATCACAGCTCAATTACAGTTGTCAGTTCAGGCTTCTGTCTGCCTTATTGATCCTCCTTTTTCCATTTTTCTTTGCTGGTTTATTTTTTTCTCCCTACTTCCTGATGTTGAAGAATCCCAAGTTTCACTCCTTGGCCCCTGTTCCCTGCCACATTCACCCATAAATTAGGGATTCTTAACCTGACGTCCACAGACCTCTTGTCTGTGGCCTGGTAATAGAAATTTTCTTGTTTATCTTCACTAACCTCTAGATAAAAGTTAGCATTTCCTTCAACTGTGAACATCCAAACCACAGTAATACAGCTGCATCTGCAACTTTATCTCCAGTAAAAATTACAGATATTTTCATCTCATTACACTTGTAGCAGATATCTTGAAGTATGTGCGCATGTGACTTTCTTTGAAGTGACTGTAGTTACTGTGTTCACTGCTAGATCTCATTATTTAATGTATTAATTAAAAGTATATACTTACCATAGTGTAAGTGTTTAAATACTTTGGTGACATATTTTGTTGTAAGTGGTTTTCTTTTATACCAATTATATATACACCAAAAATAGAAACATGTGTTTTATGCATTTAAAATGTCATTCAAAGGTTCATGGCACAAGAATCTTTAAGAGCTCTATCTAATCCTAGGTGGTCTTCAATCTCATAACTTTCATTGGAAATTTATGCCTCTCAGACTTATATTTTATGGCACAACCTCTCTTTCAGCTTCTAAATTCATGTATTCAGCATTTCCTATTGGATGTCTAATTAGTAACTCAAACTTACCCTGTAAAAAAATCAAGCTTCCCATTCTTATCCCCAAATCTGTGCCTCTGACAGTCTTCCCCTCTCAGTAACAGATAACTCCATTTTTCTAGTTGCTCAGACTAAAAACCATGGAATCACTCTCGACTCCCCTTTTTCACAAGGCACATCTGATCCAATTGGAATTTTGTCGACTCTGTCTTCAAAGTGTAGGGCCTAACTACTTTTCACCAGTCCCACACTATCCATCCTGGTTCATTTGTGCAGTCATCTCCTGCACTCACCTACTCTACTGTAACATATATACACATACCACACACACATGCCTTGTGCTAAACCTGGTCTAAATCCCTTTCCTCTCTTGCCAGAATTATTGCAAAGACTTTTATTTCCTAGAGTCACAATCTTGGCAACACCCTGCATCTTGTCTACACATAGCATGTGGAGTGATCTTCTTGTGGTTTCCCACTGACATCAGAGCAGAATACAAACTTCTACCATGGCCACAGAGCCTTACCTGAGGAATCCTGCCCATTTTATTGACCTCAGCTTCTATTTCTCACCCCTCATTCACTGCCTTCTTGCTCTTTGGACATGACAAGCCCAGGCTTCTTGTTCTTGCTGCTGCTTCTCCCTGGAAGGCACTGTCCTGACATCTTCTCATGATTTGGGTACCAACTCAGACACAGCCTTCCCAGAGAGGCTAACCTCCATCACAACAACTATAGTAAAACCTCCCCTAGTCACTCTCTTTCCTATTAATCTACTCTTTTTAGTCTGCAAATTATTATTTATTTGTTACTCTCTCCCCTATTATTCTACTTTTTTTTAGTCTGGAATTTATTATTTATTTGTTCATATTTGTTGTCTGCTTCTCTAATGTACAAGGTAAGGTCTTAGAGGGTAAGTTATTGTTATCATTGCTACTGACTCTCCAGCACTGAGTAGTGCTTGACTCATAGTAGGTGCTTAAGACATTTATGTTCTGTGAATAAATGAGTGAACTAGGTGCCAATAACAGCACAAATACTAACCGAGAGAATGTAACACGCAGAAGGGCTAAAGCTCACTTAGAGGGAACTAAAAGGATAATTTTGAATACTCCTTATTTGTTATGATTTGCAGGCATAATTCTAAGCCCTTATTCTTTAATAAGATGGCTGTCTCTTATAATAAGATAATTCTGTTCAACTTATTATCCTGATGAAAATTAGAAAATTTTATTTAAGGTGAAAGTCAAAAGTTTAGAAAAAATCTCCAGGGAAGCCAGAGATACAAATTGGAAGGAAAAAAGATATTATGTTCGGGAAAAGTCATACACTGAAAGAATAAGCTTTAAGTATAAATAATGTATCTTTCTTTTAAAGACCAGCAATTTAACAAAAATTGAAATAATCTTTACAGTTTAGTTTCTCTAGTGAACAGTAATTTTTTTTAAAAAGCCATGCCATCTTATTTTAAAAATATAGAGAAATGAATTGGTTCTATGTACATATAGGATTTAGACTTAGAAATAAACATGCCGTTATAGTCAATGACAAATAAGATTAGATCATAATGGGTTGTTATATATTTGGTGTTTAGAATACTTCAAATATTAATTTGGCATTTTTATTTTCTTCTATGTATTTTGTTGTGAACAATCATAAAATTCCATGTGACCTAGATAACAGGAGTATGCAATAGTGTCTTTGTTGGGAGTTTAAGCAGAGTTCAATAGCTATAACGGATTTCACTAATAGGAAAAGAATAAGACAAACCCTCTGTTGACCTTTGTTTCACATTAAAATGACCGGAGTTTGACACTGAAATGACAGCTGGTTAAGACAGTTTGAGATTTCAAAGTGCTTGAGTATATATAAATATTATGACTGATCCCATAAGTGTGTTGGAAGACCCGAAAAAAGGTCCTTGGTTTAACAGCTTGCTACATTCTCCCCTTTTGATTGAGAGAAAATATAACCCCTCAAAAAGTTTTTTATCTTCTGGATGTAGAGGAAATAGAGTAATTGAAAACATATAGTTGAACTCAGCGGAACTAAGATTGGAGGTTAATCCTGTGAATGTAAATTACTAAATTGTGCACAACCCTGAGGTTAAGATTCCTATAGTTTGATAGTATGGTAAATGCTTCTCTAAATTAACTTTATGTAATGAGATGGCAATAGTATGTATAAAACACATCACTAAAATTTGTTTTTGCCATTCCTTTTCTACAAACAGAACATGTTAGGGCAAGGCAAGCTCTCAGGGATCAAAGGTACATCATGAACAAGTCATTCCTGCACTCTGTTGTCACAGGATTCCAAAAGGCACGTTACTATTAAACCTCAACGCTTTCAAATTGTCTCAACTTTACTACTGAAATCTCATTTAAATTACCTTTTATCACAAGCAGTTTATAATAGTTACTTAGAGTCTTCTTTGCAGTTCTCCATGGGCAAGGAAAACTGGGAATGGCAGTAGAAAGAATAGGAAGCAAGAGTGATAAACAAGTCAGAATGATGTAGTTTGTTATTAGACTGGACAGATTAAGATTATCAGCAGGACAGAGTTCAAGCAGAAGCTTTCCCATAAGCTTGTAATGTTTCTAAAAGACATTAGCATCAATTAGTGAAGAAATAGTTCAGAAAGTAGAGGTTGGCTGGGGTCGTGTAATCAGGGAGTCAGTACAGATTTGAGGGTGAAGGCTGCCTAGCAGGGAAAGGCTACTCTAGCTTTGAGTAGGCAAGTAAAGGAAAGAAGAGGGAGATGGTATATGTGGAATATGCTGCGATGAGGGTTATTTGTATGTTTGCTTTCCAATTTTTTATTTATTTATTTTTATTTATTTTTTATTTTTTTTTTTGAGTTGGAGTCTCACTCTGTCACCCAGACTGGAGTGCAGTGGCCGCTCCCGGCCACCGCAGCCTCGACCTGCTGGGCTCCGGCGATCCTTCCGCCTCAGCCTTCCAAGTAGCTGGAACTATAGGCGTGTGCTACAACGCCCAGCTAATTTTTTGATTTATTGTAGAGATGAGGTCTTGCCAAGTTGCCCAGGCGGGTCTCGAACCTGCGAGCTCAGGCAATCCACTCACCTCAGCCTCCCAAAGTGCTGGGATTACAGGCTGAGCCACCGAGCCTGGCTTTGCTTTCCAATTTTTTAAAAGGCAGTGCATGCACATGGTATGAAATTCAAATAGAACAACAGAAAGTCGAATGAGAACTAAGTCAACTTTCCACCCAAATCCCAGTCTTTAGTTCCCCTCCAGAGGGTCAACAAATCTTTCCAGAGATACTCTATGCATGGACAAGCATCCATATACGTCTTCCCTCGCTTTTAAAAAAAATACAAACAGCTACCTTTACAGTGCCTCTGTTGTTTACACAGATGGCATGCAAGTCATACCTTACTTTCTTCAGTGAGTAAATTAAAGACTTCATTTCTCTTAAAATTGTTTTTTAACAGCCACATTCCATGTTGATGTGCCTGTCCTAGTCTGGTGAACATTTATGTTGTTTGGTATGGGACAAAACTTGATGGTTGTTGGCTGGGGTGAGGGGGAGATAATTTTTAATGTATGTTCTTTTATTGAACTTGATAATATGTGTGTAGTGTATACATTCAACGAGTTAAAATGTCACCTTGCATCTCTGCTTAGCACTCTTCTGTGAATTTTTTACGTTTAGGATAAGCCCAGTCTAGGTCTACCTGGCCCTGCTGGGGCTGGCCTGTGTGTCTCCCCAGAGTCATTTGGAGACTTCTTCCCTGGTCCCCACCCTCCAGCTTCATTTTAAGTTCTTCAAACATGGTCTTTTTTTTCACCTCAGAGGTGAGAAGCTATATGCACCTTTGTTTACATTCTTCCTGCTGCCTGAAATGCTTCGTCATCAGCAAATTTTGCAGAAGAAACTTCTCCAATCTAAAGTGGTTCCCTTATCAGTCTGTCTCACAGAGGGATAAAATTATATATTTATTTGTCTGAATTTTAGTTAGGTATCACTCTTTATTTTATCAATCTGGGATAATGGAATAAATATTTTGTTGAGATTCAAGTGATCTGAATTCTGTTCCTACCCTTGTGTGGCCTTCAGCAAGTCACTTAACTTATCTGGGCCTCAGGACTCTTACCTGTAAAATGAGAAAGTCAGACTAGTTGATTTCTAAGGTCGTAGAACTTGCGATATTAGAACACAATGAGTACATAAGATAAAGTAAAATACTTTATAAGTATTTTTTTTTTTGAGTTGGAGTCTCACTCTGTCACCCAGACTGGAGTGCGGTGGCCGCTCCCGGCCACTGCAGCCTCGACCTGCTGGGCTCCAGCGAGTCTTTCGCCTCTGTCTTCCAGTAGCTGGAACTACAGGCATGTGCTACCACGCCCGGCTAATTTTTTGATTTATTGTAGAGATGAGGTCTCACCAAATTGCCCAGACGGGTCTCGAACCCGCCGGCTCAGGCAATCCACTCACCTCAGCCTCCCAAAGGGCAGGATTACAGGCTGAGCCACCGAGCCTGGATGCATTTATCATTTCTTTGTGTTAGGAACATTCCAGTTCTACTGTTTTAGTTATTTTAAAATATATAATAAATTATTATTAGGTATAATCATCCTATTGTGCTAGTGAACACTAGATCTCATCCCTTCTATCAAACTGTATTTTTGTACCAATTAACCATCCCTTTGTATCTGTCCCTGTTTCTCACTCCCATTTCCAGCCTCTGGTAACCATCATTGTACTATCTCCATGAGTTCAATATTTTTTTAGCTTTCACATATGACTGAGAACATGCAATATTTGTCTTTCTGTACCTGGCTTATTTCATTCTTTTTTATGGTGAAATAATATTCCTCCATGTATATACACACCACATTTTCTTGATCCATTCATCCGTTGATGGACACCTAGGTTGATTCCATATTTTTGCTATTGTGAATGGTGTTGCAATAAACATGGGAGTGCACATACCTTTTCGGTAAATTGATTTCCTTTCTTTTGGATATGTACATAACAGTGGGATTGCTGGATCACATGGTAGTTCTGTTTTTGGTTTTTTGAGGAATCTCCACACTAGTGACTGTATTTGTTCACATTCCCACCAACAGTGTATGAGACTTAAGGCATTCTTTTTTATCCAGAGTTTATAATTGGAGTTATTAGATCATATAGGTCTTTTCTCACTCTTTTAAAAAATAGGTTCTAAATCCACTAGAGGGTGTATATAGGTAGTGATTTTAAAAAGTTAGTTCATTTTTTCTACTCCTAAAGAGTTCAAGTAATAGGAATTTTAAGGAGAAGACTAAGAATATCTGATTGCATTTTGGTTTTTGGAGCAAGGGGAAATTCTTATCAAAAAAGGAAACAAGAAAGGACTTTCCACAATACATTTTAAGATTTCTGTTAAAGTAGTTATTTCTATAAATTGAGTATTTAGATTGGAATAATGTCTCAATAAATACTATTTGATTCAATAAATATGAAAAAACCTGTCTGTCTTCTTAGCTCTTCAGCTTTTTCTTTTGTAATGATAATTTGTGTGCATTCCATAAAAATTTTTAGTTGTCAAACTATTCCTTTCCTTACTGATACCTACTTATGAATTCTGGACTTTTTAAAACTTGTTTTTTCTGAAAAGTTAATGGTGCCCTATACTAGGACATTAATTATCTTATAATGGACCACACTGGGGTTATATTATAATAATTTAGAAAACTCGTAAGAAGGAAGTTGTTTATTTTATTTTATTTTTTTTCTTTAGCATCTGGTCTGATGGCAGTGGTTGGAAAGCATCCAAAAGTGTAAGTTTTCTGATGACAAGCTAAAGTCAGTCTTTCAGGTATTGTTCCCTCAGCATGGTTTGCTAGATAAGGGTGAGAGCAGGGCAGTTCTCAGGATCTCTCCTGAGCTTACTGGTATCTCTACTATGATTTTTTTTCCCTTGAGATGAGATCTTGCTATGTTGCCCAGGCTGGAGTGCAGTGACTGTTCATAGGCGCCACCGTAGTACACTATAGGTTCAAACTTCTGCGCTCAAGGGATTCTCCTGCCTCAACCTCCCCTTAGCTGGGCACACGCCATTGAGCCTGAGCTTTCTACCAAGATTATTGAACGATAAACTTGCCTTCTCTAAGAATCACCTGTGCAGATCCTGAATGAATCAACAGGTGAATTGATCCCTGGGGTTAAAGTTCTCATGAGATAAGTGGCTTTTCAAGTGACTTGCATAATAGAGCTGACCTAATCTATTCTTCCAACCGCTAATTTACAATGGGGGAAAATCTAATTCATTGACAAATAAAGGTGACTCATTTGGTGTCATATAACAAAATTAGAGGAAGTTGGTCAATGTATTTAGGTAAGTACTTCTCCAACCAGGATCCCTAGTTCAGACAGTTTCTCTTGGTGGTCTTTTCTGTTTCCACAAAATGAAGCAAATTCGTAACTTCGGGTGGACTTTTGTTGCTGTGTGTTCTATTCTTTTGAAATGAGATAAGATATGACATGTCTATAATTCTGAATTCTAGTCTGCCTTTGTGTCTGTTTAATCAGGAATACATGGATTCTCTTTCTGTCCAAAAATCAGATGGCAGAAATGGGCCTCAAAGAGTTGTCTGTCCTGTTTATTCTTTTCTCTCCTCAACCCAAACAAGAAGGTTTTCACCTCCATCACTCACTAGAGCTGCCTGTGCCCAATGGTCTATTATTGCCATCATCTTGGATTTTGACCACAATTTGACCTGATTAGTCACTCCTCTCCTCCTTTAAATACTTTCCTAACTTGGTTTCCAAGGCCCTGCCTTTGCATGGATATCTTCCACCTCGTTATCTGAACCCCTCCCCTGCCCCCACCTCACTTGGTCTTCCTCCTCCTCCCTGATCTCTATGCATTATGGTGCCTCAAGACATGGCGCTTGGATCTCTTTTCTAGCTCCCTTGATTATCTCATCCATCTTTTGCTTTTAAATACCTATCACCCATATGCTAATGGTTTTCCAATGCATTTCTCTAGCCTTTATGTCTCCCTTGAACCCTAGCTCATAGACCAGCTATCTGCTTAACAACTCCATTTGAGTGCCTAGTGGACATCACAAGCTTAACATGCCCCAAATGGAACCCTACTTTCACCCCCACCTAACTAACTCCCCCTCTTCTTAGTAATTGGCAGTTCCAAGCCAAAATCCTTAGTGTCATCCCTGACTGCTGTTTCTCATGCCCCATACATAATCCATTAGTGATAGTTGTATCCATATGTCCAAAACATGTCACAAATCTGACCACTTCTTATTTACGTCCACTATTGCCACTCTGTGGCCATTGCCTGAATTATTGCAATAATCTCCCAACATCTCCCTGTTTCTACTTCCTTACTATTATCTATTCTCAGAAGAGAGTGATTCTTTAAACATGCAAGCCAGGTGATGTCATTCCTTTGTCCCAAATTCTCTGTCTCACCCAGAGTAAGAGCCAAAGTTCCTAAGAGGTCTATCACTCTCTGCCCAGGCTCTGACTCCTCTCCCAGCCCTCTCCTCTGCACTTGTGCTGCTCTTGCTCTGCTGGCCTCCTTCCCAGTAACACGCTTGCCTCAAGATCCTTCCTCAAATTCAAATGCTCCTCACACCGTCCTGTGCTTTAGGTCTTAGGTTACAGGTCACTTTCTCAAAGAGAACAACCTGACTCTAGTTAATATTGCCTAGCATCTTCTAATACTTTCTGCCCTCTTCCCTGCTTTAGTTATTTGAGGGTGCTTATCCTCATCTGATCTACTACTTTCTCTTTTTTTTCTTATTTTAATTATGTTTTGTTCTTTATTATGTATCCCCCCCCACACACACACATACACAAACTCAGATATATGCTCCTTGAGGGCGGGAAACTGTGTTCATTGTTGTGCCTGTAACCCTGGAGGAGTTCCTGCCATATAGTAGGCCCTTAATAGATGTTTATAAAATGAATTTATGATCTTTAAAAGTTTGTGGCACTAGATTCCCTGATGGGGTAGGATAAAGGCATTCTTCATCTGTGTAAAAGTCAAAGTGTAATATCAGATGAGCTCTTGTTTTGTATATTTGGTTGACTATTCAACAAATACTAATTGAACGTCCACTCTGCGCCAGGCACGTCGCTTGGCGCTGAGGATGGAGAGATGAGGAAAACATGTCTCCATGCTCTTATGAGCTGACAAAACTCCCTCCCTTTATTATATTTAAAAATACATTTAAAAACATATTTTATATCAAAACCATATGAAGAATATGAATTATTGTATGCCCAACTTATACCTGAAGAAATGAAACATTGCCATTGCAAGGAAGTCCCTATTTGACTCTTGTCTGGTTGCATGTCCTCCCCTGTTGCTGTAGGCAACTGCTCATCTGAAATTGTTATTTATCATTCCCATGCATTTAAAAAATAATTTTAACCAGGCATGGTGGCTCACACCTATAATCCCAGCACTTTGGGAGGCAGAGATGAGAGGCTTGCCTGAGCCCAGGAGTTTGAGACAAGTCTGGGCAATTTGGTAAGACCTTGTCTCTACAATAAATAAAAAAATTAACTGGGCATGGTGGCACATGCCCGTGTTTCCAGCTATTCTGGTGATTGAAGCTGTAGGATCACCTGAGTCCAGCAGGTTGAGACTGGTGTCTGTGATCATGCCACTGCAGTCTAGCCTGGGAGACTGTGACTAAAAAATAAATAAAAAGACAAAAAATACTTTTGCTACACATAGATTCCTAAAGCACATATAGTCTCATTTTATGTTTTAATGGTGCAAAATTATAGGTCTTCTTTTTGTTTCAGTTTTGCACTCAGTATTATTTGTGAGATTGATCTGTGTTGGCACATGCAATAATTCATTTTCATTGCTGTGTAATATTCTGCTTACTTATCCATTTACCTGTTAATGGACATGTATGTTGTTTTCAGTTTTTTGATAATATAAATATTGTTGCTAAGGCTGTCCAACAGAACTTTCTGCAGTGATGAAAATGTCCCATATGTGCACTCAACAAGACTATAACCACTCATTACATGTAGTTACTGAGCACCTAAAATGTTGCTAGTGTGACTGAGGAATAATTTTTGAATTTATTTAATTTTAATCAATGTAGTTTGTTACTTTTTTATTGGAGAGTATACATCTATATAGTGTTAATCTTTGGTTGCATATATGAGTTAATCTTGGACTGTAGTTCTTTTTTTTTTTTTTTGAGTCCTAGTCTCACTCTGTCGCCCTGGCTTCAGTTCAGTGGCATGCTCACTGCCATCCCAGCGTTGACCTGCTGTGCTCAGGTGGTCCTTCCGCCTCAGCCTTCCAAGTAGCCAGAACTACAGGCGCATGCTACCATGCCCGGCTAAGTTTTTGATATATTGTAGAGACAAGGTCTCACCAAGTTGCCAGGCTGGTCTCGAATCCCTGGGCTCAGGCAATTCTCTCGCCTCGGCCTCCCAAAGTGCTGGATCACAGGCTTGAACCACTGCATCCGGCTGGGACTGTAGTTCTTAATATAACCAGACCTAATGTTTTCTTTTTATAATAAGTATTTCACATCACCCATTTATTATCTTGAAATTTATAAATAACTTATCTTCATGCATTAAAAAAAACACTGTGATAAACTTACTATGATATGAAGTAGAAATATAAGAAAAGTTATTTATTTATTCATTCATTTATTTTTGAATCAAAGTTTCACTCTGTGACCCAGACTGGTGTGCAGTGGCACACTCATAACTATCGCAGCCTCGACCTGCTGGGGACAGGTGATCTTTCTGTCTCAGCCTTCCAAGTATCTGGGACTACATGAGTGCACCACCTCACCTGGCTAATATTTTGATTGATTGTAGAGACAAGTTGCTAAGTTTCCCAGGCTGGTCTTGAGTCACTGGACTCAAGCAATCCTCTCACCTCCACCTCCCAAAGTGTGGGGATTACAGGCATGAGCCACCGCACCTGGCTAGAAAAGTAATTTAATAAAATAATAGGTATTTCAATACATCAATGACCACAAATACACTGTACTACAGGAGACATAATGAAGTAGTTACAAATGCAGACTTATGGAAGTTGGTGATATTGGTCATTCAAACGCTGTGAGTGGTGTTGCTACTGGTGATGTGGACAACCTTTGGTAACATTCTGAACCAACCAGAATTCAATCTTCCTTAGTTTAGTAGTCGCATTCATGAAAAATTTAGTATGTAATGAAACCTTGCAAATGTGCTTGGTATTTAAATCTAAAATGGGGGAATGTTATTTTCTTAGATAATTAAAACAGGTTTGTCTCATACATTGATCTTCTACTAGACCTTCTAAAGGAACGGAGGACCCAGGACATTTTTTTTGTGAATGGGACCATTATTCAAATGTCAGGACATGTAGGACACCTGGCCTGTAACTACTACATGGCAGTAACACACCCCTCCTCCATCACTATTATACACAGAAATGTCCCCACAGTTATGGCACCGACCCTGCTGAGACCCATAGATCTCTGGTACATACTCAGCAGTAAAACCACTGTTTCTTGAGATTCAACTTTATCAGAAATGTACTTGTTTTCCCAATTACTCCAAAGTGTTTAGATCAATTTACACTCCCACTGACAGTATATGAAATTTGCCATTTTTCCACATTTATAAAGTTTTTACCTACAATTTTCCTGGTTTATAGTTTTGTTGACCTCAACAGTTGGCTTGTAAAAAAATACCCTATTTATGCTCTTAACCCTTTGTATACCTCCTCCAAAGTACAGCATCTCCCATCTTTTTAAAGTAAACCCAGAATAGCATACCCGCTAGCCTGATTGCAGGTGTAGTCTCTTTTGCCATTTTTTTCCAAGTGTAGTTATGGCACAAGAAATCTTCAAGTGATTCTATCAATAGCTCCTCCTTCTAACCCTGGGGATAACTGTCTCCATCTCCTACCCATCCCCCTTTAGATTTCATAAGAATTTGAGAGAAGTCACCTGGGCATTCATAATTTGTGGAAAACAAAACAATACAAACAACAACAACAAGAAAACACCTTGAAACCTGAATTCCTGGTTTCATAAAGCAAATGCAGAGTGAGATAAATGGAGCCAAGTTCATTACTATTAAAGCAGTGATAACAACCTGACCTTTACATTTCTGTCTATAGCTATAAAACAATTCTAGCCACTATCATGGAAACATTCTCCACAACTCAGTGGCTCACAATTGCAATTGCACTTATTCTCCCACTCATGGCGGGTGGCAGCTGGGTTGGTGTGGGCTTGGCTGGGCTGGCCTGGGCAGCCATGCTCCAAATTGTGGGTTGGCTGGGTGAGGCTCTAGGCTTTGGGTTGGATTCAAGTTAACTTTACATGTTTCATGCAGCCTAAAATAACAGGGTAAAAACAACCAGGGCTTTCTCTTTTCTGGGCAGATTCCTAGAAAACAAGAGCATGAGCCTACCACTCAGGCACACTGAAAGCTGCTGCTTGTGTCACAGCTGCTAGTTTTCAAGTGCCCAAAACATGTCACATGGTTAAACCCAAAGGCAGGGAATTCCCCTCCAAGGAAGAGGTGGAGGGGACTGAGTGCTTGCTGAACTGTAACCCAGTCCAACTCAAAGCAGCAACCCATTTCATAATGAAGCAACTTGTGATTAACAGAATATTTTTTGGTTTTATGACCAAAACACAGCAAATATATTAATAGAATAACTAGAACAGAAGCCCATTTGTGTCTCTATTCATGCACATGCTCTTTTATGTTACCAAGCATGCTCATTCTGCCCACATAGTCTTGATCTCCTAACTCTTTAGTTAAAGAAATCAGAGCCATTGGTTTGAAGCATGGTCTCAAGTGTTTCCTCAATGGGAAAAAAAATACGGAAAGAAACTTTCTTAGCTTTTCTGCCAGGGAAGTCAGAATCAACCTCTTCAGTTAACCCCTTTCCTGAAGCACACTGAAGTTAAGAAACTTTTTTGCTTCTCTCTCTTAAACAAATCAGCTTAATAATTTAAAAAATGTATTCCAAATATTCACCATAATGAGAGGCTATGTAGTTAGAAAAAAGGATACAAACTTCTTTGGCTTTCAAGATAGCTAACAATAGAATAGATAAAGTGTGGTATATGATTTCTATGGAACACTATGCAGTAATGAAAATGAACATATTGCAGCTACATTCAACAACATGCGTGAATTTCACAAACATAATGCTGAATGAAAGATCTTAGGCATAAACATTTGCATGCTGTAATTTCATTTATATAAAAGGCAGATAAAAATGAACATGGGGATGCATGCTTAGGTGGCAAAACTATAAAGAAAAGCAAGGAAATAATCTTCAAAAAAATCAAAGTCTTGATTACCTTTGTAGGGTGTGTAGTGCTTTCAGCGGGCAGGAGGGAATATTCTGAGGTGCAAGCAGCAATCTGTTTCTTGACATCAAGGTGGCTAAATGGATGTTGTTTTGTGACAACCCATCAAGCTGCACATGTTTGTTCCTTGAGTTTTTCTCCATAAGTATTATATTTCACTATAAAAACATTTTTTAAAGTCTAAGTATCCCAAGATGTTTGGTCCCATAAGTCTTACTTACCATAAAATTAAATACCAACATACTTTGTTTCTAGTTTGAACTCTTGGTTAATTCAATACAGATATTCAGTGCCTTCTCTGTGTCTGTGTTCTTGTTTATAATTTTTGTGAGTTTTTCATATACATAGATTTCCTTCTGACCCTTATGCTTGTGATTAAAATTAAACTTAAATATTAGATCACAGCAAAGCCCATTTATCTCTGTTCATGTCTAGAAACTATGCCCTCCCTACTCCTAGCCCTCTTTTAGGCTTCAGGGTGACTGGATGAAGGAGTGCATTGGGGAAAATCCATAGGTAGTACTAGAGAAAAACACTTCAAGTTTAATAGTCCACTAGTTCTGGTGGGTTTTCATGTCTATCAAAACATTTTCTGATGAATAAATCTCAGTGTTCTCTGATAGGATCAAGGTAGATGCAAGCAACCAACCAGTTTGTGTATATGTTCGGTAAGAAAACTTACTGAGTGAGCTTAGATCTGTGGAAACCCCACCGCCATCTTTTCTGGGCCCTGAGATTTTAAAACCTAATATTCATTGTTTCTGTTTTTGTATAATATCTCTAAAAATTCTGTTTGCTGGGGAGAGAGGAGGGGATTGGCAGTAGTAGGAATCTGTTGGGGGAAGGGTGGGGGCACACCTCATCAACAAGGGTACCTACATAATGAACATTTGTATACCTAATGCTGAATTGTATCCCACATATTTAAAATAAAAAAAATAGAAAGCACACACACAAAATCACTTTTCTTCTTGTAACTCCCCACAAATATTAACATAAAAGAGACTTCTTTGTTGCTTAACCAATAGTGTCTTGAAAGATTTACAATGGTTGTACGTTATTAATTATATTTTCAAGCAAACATTATGTAGGTGTTTATTGGGGAGGTTAATCTTGACAAGCCTCCTTAACTATATCATTTATTTGATTAAAAGGAAGAAAAACTATGAGTGGATATGGTAGAGGATGGATCACTCTAATTATCTGATTGTTCCCATTGAGTGAAGATGAACCCTTCCCTAAATTGGCTCTGTCTTGACTCTGGACCACATATTCAAGACCACTAAGATGAGTTGACTGTATGAATCACATCTGAACTTTTTCTTAGGGCCCCAAGATTACTTGGATATTATCTTGGTTGTTCACTTTTTAAAAAAATTGTACTTTGCCAATTATCTTTCATTTAGGAATCAGGATAGTATTCATAATGACAATATACTAATAAAAATATAAATGTCTCTATAATAGTTTTTGTTTTGTTTTGATAAACTTTATTTTTTAGAGCAGCTTCAAGTTCATGGTAAGACTGAGTAGAAGTTACCAGAGATTTTCCATATACTCTCTTGTCCCCACGCGTGCATAGCTTCACCCATTATCACATCTGTCACCAGAATGGTACATTTGTTATTACTGATGAACCTACTTAGACCCATTGATATCGTCCAAATTCATAGTTTACATGAGGGTTCTCTTGGTGGTGTATATTCTATGAATTTGGACAAACACATAATGACATGTATCTACTATTATAGTATTATTCAGAGTAGTTTCAATGCCCTAAAAATCCTCTGTGTGCGCTCTGTTAATTCCTCCTTCCCCCAAACCTTGGAAATTGCTGATCTTCAACTGTCTTCATAATTCTGCCTTTTTAAGAATGCCATATAGTTGAAATCATATAGTATGTAGTCTTTCCAAGTTTTGACAAGTATGATTAAAGCTCCTATAAACATTCGTGTGCAGATGTATGTGTGGGCATATATTTTCAACTCCTCTGGGTAAATACCAAGGAGCATGACTGCTGGATCATATGGTAAGAGAATGTTTAGTTTTGGAAAAAGCTACCCTGCTGTCTTCCAAAGTGGCTGTACTATTGGCATTCTCACCAGCAATGAATGAGTGTTCCTGTTGCATCACATCCTTGTCAGCATTTGGTGGTGTCAGCTTGCTAGATTTTAACCATTCTAATAGGTGTATGTTGATGTTGTTTTAAGTTTGCATTTCCCTGACAACAACATCTGATGTGGGCATCTTTTCATAGACTTAACTAGACTTGATTTGTCATGTTTTATTCTCAATTAGATGGAGGATACTGCTCTGTACTCTGCATACTGCTGTGCAGAAATGTGCAAATGCCAACAGGTGAAGGGAGAAAAACTGAGAGAGTAACAGAATAGCTGCAGCTGCAGGAAGGCAGGTAGTCTGGGGTGTTAGTGAACACTTGACTGTATATCTTCATCTGCATATCTTTATTGGTGAAGTGTCTGTTTAGTTCTTTGACCTATTTTTAAATTGGGATTGTTTGTGTTCTTATTGCTGGATTGCAAGATTTCTTTGTATATTTTGGGTAACGATCCTTTATCTGATATATCTTTTACAAATATTTTCTCCCAGTCTGTGGCTTATATTTTCATTTTCTTGATGGGATAATTTAAATTAAACAAAATAAACCAAAATAAAAAAGTCTTGAATCTTTTGCACATTAAATATAAAAATCAGAAGCTATAAGTACTCTGAAAACATTGAGTTTCTTTAAAAAGTGATTGCCAATGTAGTCAAAGTGCTTATGAATTTCTTAGCAAAGTTAGAAAATTTTAAAAACTAATATTCTTTGAGAAAAAATTACATGAAGGGAGAACATATCTGTCTTGTTCACCACTATATCCCTTGTATGGTGCCTGGATGTAGTAGGTACCCCAAAATACTTTTAAATGAATATTCACTGTGTTTAGCAATAGTATAGCTACCTTATTTAAGCTTCAGAGTAATCGTAAATGTTAGGAGAAGGAAGCAAAACCAGAGGGGAAAGTTTCCCATCTTATAGATGAGGAAACTGACTCCAGGGAGGATAAGGGAGTTGCCCAAGGTCACACAACTACAAAATGACAGAAGTGGGAATCAAACCATGATGCACTTAACTCCAAATTCAACATTTATTCTAGATGACTCTCATTTTAGCAAAGACCACTAGTTGCCCACCCAACAGCCATCTCCTTCTTTGGTCTTGATGGCAGACCTTAATTTTGTTCACATGCCCTATACCCTCAAGTAACTCAGATAAAATCTCATTAGTCTAAGCCGAAATGAAGCCCTCATTCTCCATTCCTGTGACCAGAAGAGGGGCTTGGAATATGACCGGGGCTTGACTACGAGATTGCCGGGAAACCTGGTGGTGGGAATGGAGGAAGTGTTTTGGAGATTTTGTTGCCTCTTTAACAAAGAAACACAAGGGACAAGCAGACCTTTATTTCACTCTTAGGTGTTGATGCATAGAGATGTGATGCCTACAGTTGCTGAAGCTATCTTTTTGCCAGGAGGGGAGCAACAAGACATCCTTAGGTGCCTAACATACTGTTGAGCTCCCACTGTTGCTCAGTAAGAGGTAGCTATCAATCAAGTGCTAGGTTTTTCCGCACCAGTTACTTGAACACTTAGGCTGCCCCAACACCAGATAACTGGAATGTCAGGCACTCTAAAATACTGGCCCTGTCAAAACCAACTCCACAGTGTTTGAAATCTGTATTCCAAGCGAACATGTTAAATGAAATGCTATGATAGCTTTTATGTTTATTTTATGGGAATGGGACGTCTTGATTTATTCATTAATTTACTAACCATTTTCCAGGTACAAGTATTTGAATAGAGATATGCGCTACATAAGAGCAAAGGGAGATACTCAATTGGCCTTAGTGGGTTTTTAGAGAAGAGTCAGGAGCTGACAAAAAGTGATGCTTGAATGAATCCTAAAAGACTGGTAAGAATTATCCAGGTAGATAAGGAAAAACAGGACATTCCCTGCAAAAGAAGTATTGTCAGGGGTGCATGGAGATGTGGCATAATATGGCACTACTGAAGAAGTACAAGTAATTAACGTGTAGGGTTGGGTGGGGAGGATTGGGAAGGAAGTCTAAGAGAGGTAAATAGAGGCCTGGTCACAAAAGCTATGGGTGAGATCTATTCCAAAAGCATCAGAGAGTTACTGAAGGGTATACGTGTGGGCTGAACATGATGGTACTTGCATTTTAGGAAGCTCACTTTGGCAGCAGAGAGAATATTTTGGAGTGGGGGAGGGAGACCAGTAGAGCTGATGAGAAGCAGGGGAGAAATGAAGAGGGTTTTTAGATTCAAGAGATATTTAGGAAATGTTTTAGATACAACTTAGTGACTTGATATGAGAGAGGAGAGAGGAGTGGAGTATGAGATTGACAAAGAAATACAGAGCTAGTGAGGGGCATGGAGGAGGCCCCCAGACTGTGTGTTGAGGGTTCAGTGCGAGGATAGAGACCAGGAGTTAATGGCTGCAGTGTACATGCTTCAATGATTTGCTTAGTATGTTTTAGGAGCAAAGAAGGATGAAGTAATCCACATTTGGGTACGTGTTGCAGAAGGAAAAGAAAGCTAGAGGAGTTAAAAGTTGAAAATATTGTGTAGAGTCAGGTTGAAGAACTAAATCAAAGCAGAATGAAGAAGGAAGCAAAACCAGAAGGGAGAGAGAGGGACAGGACTTCACTCACCATTCAGGAGAATAAGCAGGTATAATTGGAGCAATGAAGATTTTGGGAGATGATGGTAAAACATTTGAAGAACGTGGCTTAAGGTTTTAGAGGTGCAATATCTCCAGGTCTTAAAAGGAAAAGGGGAGAGTTGCTGATATATGCTGATGTAGGTCAGTGGCATTGAAAAAGTTGAGGCTCTGGGTATTGGAAGGGCATCCACATGAACACAGAAGGCACTAGGATCATGGCCGATTTGGAGTAGAGAGAAAAATTGTAAGCCATGTTCCAAAATCTCTTGATACAAGGGGAATCCCAAAAAGCCCAGAGCTCATTTATAAAAAATTGTGTATTTGGCTCCTTACATGTTTAAACTTTAGTCACCTTCAAAGTACTCTGTTTGATGCAAAACACCTATTCATAGCTTTTCCCACTGGTCAAAACAGTTTCCGAGCTCACCAATTTTGATGATTTTAGTGCTTCGACTGCTTTTTGTTTCACCTCTTCCACTTTGACAAATGTTTCCTTCCCCCCCCCTTCTTTATTTTAAAGATCTGGAGTACAATTCAGGGTTAGGTATACAAATGTTCATTATGCAGGTACCCTTGCTGATGAGGTGTGCCCCTCCCTCCCCTGACACTTTCTCTCAACTGTCAATCCCACCCCACCTCCCCTGGCAGTTTCGCACTACTGCCAGACCCTTTCTTATAATATTATGGTAATTGTTCAAGTTCCTCTTATGAGTGAGAACATGTGGTGCTCTGTTCTTTGTTTCTGTGATAGATCACTGAGTATGATAGACTCTAAATCCATCTAAGTTGCTGCGAAGTTCATGTTTGTCCTTCTTTATGGCTGCATAATATTCCATTGTGTATATGTACCACATTTTTTCTATCCAGTCCAGCTTCGATGGGCACCATGGTTGGTTCCATGTGGCAAAACGTTTCCTTCTGATGACTTTTTTTTTTTTTTAATCCGGGGAAACAGCAAGTTGCTGGGGGAGATTGGGTGAACAGGGAAGGTGGGGCACAGGGTTCATGCCATTTTGGTCAAAAACTGAACACTCACTCAGCACAGTGTGGGCAGGTGTGTTGTCATCGAGGAAGAACCAGGCACCTATTTTCCACAACTTGGAACACTTCTTCCACAAATCGTTACACAACCTCAAAACCTTCAGATAAAAACTTTGCTTGACCCTGTGATCTGGAGGAACAAATTCCGAGTATACTATGAGGAGCCCGCCCTCCAAAAGATAATTTCATTTCTTTTTAGGTCACCCCTTGTATCTCTATCAGGAAATGATGAGAACAACAAGAAGGGATGGATGTTAATAAATTTGAGAGGCATAAATTTTAAAGGAAGAAAGATTTTCCCACAGGAGATTTGAGAACTATTGGATGAGCAAATGCTAATAATTATTTAGCATTTACAGTATACCAAGTCCTGTTTTAAATGCTTTATATATGCTAAATTCATGTAATTCTCTTCTGTGAGGTAAGTACTATAATTATCTTCCATTTTAGAAATGAGAAAACTCAGGCCCTGAGACAGTTATTAACTTGCCCAGAGTACACAGATAGCCATGATTTCAATCCAGGTTTGCAGCCCCAAAGTCTACATCTTTGCCCTTGTCGCTATCCTCCTGATTTTGCTGATAAGCCTGGCTACCCCTGTGGTTAAGTGGAAAGTTCTAGAACAAGCAGCTTCCACTTACCAGTGTAATAGGGAGGTAGTATCTGACTTGGGGAGCTATTTAAAAAAAAAAAAAACCAGGCCATGACTGGTCTTGATAGCACCACCTCCTTTATGATTTCCAGAATCTATTTCATTTGGTACTTAAGCATAATAGTGTGCCTTTGAACTGTGTTAATATGTAAACTGCCTCAGGCTTTTTCAGAAGTGGATACAGTATACATTTAAAATAAATGGTTACATTAATTATTAACTACAAGTATCCGGTTACATAAAGGAGTTAATTTGCATGTTTCAGAGAATTTATACACTCCTCTCTACCTAAGAAGTGGCAAAGAAGAAATTAAAATATATTATCTTGGCTAATATATGGTTCTGGTTTTTTGCCTCTGCTATTACATACTAAGCTTTATGGCAAAGCAGTTTATTGGCAGTTCATGACTACCTTTTGAAAGAAATTATTCCTATTTGTAAAAAAAATTTTGTTACCCGCTGACATTGACTATCTTAAACACCAAAGAGTGCAAGAATATGCCAATGGAGAAGTCTATTTGTGTAGCTCATATAGAGTTCTGTTTATTTTCTTAGAATTAAATCCCAAAGAGTCATTGAAAAAGTACAAATCCTACAAAACACTGACATGCCAGTTCCTTAGCTCTAACTGAGAAACTGACTTCCTCTTTTTACAGAGCCACTCTTCATGAAAAGTAGGGCTCCAAAAAAAAAAAAATATATACCTGAAGAAAATGTGGATTTTTTTTTCAAAAAGACACAACTATTTGCAACTATTAATATAAACTGTAGCATGGGCCAACCATCAGAAGTCTATATCTCACAGTTATATTTAAGAATTCTGGTGCGTATAAAATAGACGATTTTAAAATGTGATTCAGGTGTTTTTTTTTAGAAATGCCTCTATTGACATGAAGCAACCACAGAAAGTGTATGCTAATCATGAATGTAATCATGGATATTTAAATCCAAATTAAGTGTAGGATTTGTCAGATGTAGAGTCTCAACCAGTTCACCGGAAAGACCAGATGATTTCCTTTTCATTTGAAAGGTTGAGAGAGGCAGGTTTTGCAAAAAGTGCTATTGACTCATCAAGTTAGCAGTTCTTAGTGAAGCTTTAATTTCTAGAATAACTAGAACTGTTAACCCACATGAGGGCAGAGGAGGTTAAACTGGAGAATTGTTAATACACATAGATTATTCTTCTACTACCAATCTACTCTTTGAAAAAAAAAATGTATTAAGTCAAGAGGTAAAACAGAAGAAGAAAAGCAGTGAAAGTCAACACAGTTTCGCAGTATCAGAAAAACAAGTTTATCTAATACTTTTTCAGTGTCCAATTTGTAAGGCTCTGAGCTGGCCGCTAAACTAGACTGCATGGTGGAGATAGAGAGGCAGGCAGCATTAAGTAAAAGTTGCGAGTCTTTCTTCTCAAGTTGCTAATAATATACCTGAAGCTATGTTTAGTTTTCTTTTCTTTGTCTGTATAGTTCTGCCACTAATGTACATATTTCTAAACCACATATTGCTTACATTCACATAATTCTGAACTTTATATATGTGGAATCATGCTGTTTTTTTTTTTTTCCTGTACTTCAGTTTTTTCACTCAATTATTGTCTGGAAAAAAAGAGGCATCACATTTCCTGATTTAAAATTATATTACAATCTATAATAATCAAACAATGCATTATAGTACAAAAGCAGTGGAACAGAACAGAGTCCAGAAATAAATCCAAGCATATAGTCAACTAATTTTTGATAGGGTCACCAAGAGGACACAATGTAAAAAAGAGTAGTTTTTTTTTTTTAGTTGGAGTCTCACTCTGTCGCCCAGACTGGTGTGCAGTGGCATACTCATGGCCACCCCAGCATAGACCTGCTGGGCTCCAGCAATCCTTCCACCTCAGCCTTTTAAGTAGCCAGAACTACAGACACGCGCTACCACCCCTGGCTAATTTTTAATTTGTTGTAGAGACAAGGTTTCGCCAATTTGCCCTGGCTGGTCTTGAACCCATGGGCTCAGGCAATCCACTCACCTTGGCTGGGATTACAGGCTGAGCCACCAAGCCCAGCCTAGTCTTTTCAATATATGTTTCCAGGTGTGGGATGAATGATGTTGGTGATTTAGTGGGTATTGCATTGAATCTGTAGATTGCCTCTGGTAGGATGGACATCTTAACAATGTTGATTCTTCCTATCCATGAGCATGGAATATTTTTCCATTTGTTTGTGTCATCTTTGACTTCTTTGAGCAGTGTTTTATAGTTTTTGATGTAAAGATCTTCTCTGGTTAGGAAGATGGGGAAGTATCTCTCTCTTGTGGCTATTGTGAGTGAGATTGTGTTTTTTATTTGGTTCTTTACCTGTTTGTTGTTGGTATATAAGAATGAGGCTGTCTTTTGCATGTTTATTTTGTACCGAGACTTCACCAAAGTCCTTTATCAGTGCAAGGAGGCTTTTGACAGATTCTCTTGGATTTTCGAGGTATAGGATCATATCATCAGCAAAGAGGAATAATTTAATTTCTTTTTCTATTTGGATACCCTTGATTTCCTTCTCTTGTCTGATTGCTTGAGCTAGGACTTCCAACTCTATGTTGAATAGGAGGGGTGAGACTGAGCAACCTTGTCTTGTTCTGGTTTTCAGGGGAAATGCTTCTGGTTTCTGTCCATTTAGCAATATGTTGGCTGTGGGTTTATCATAGATGGCTCTTACTATTTTGATGCATGTTTCCTCTATGCCTAGGTGTTCTAGGGTTTTTATCAAGAAGGGATGCTGGATTTTATCAAAAGCTTTTTCTGCATCTAATGATATAATCATGTGGTTCTTTTTTTTACATATATGTTGATGTATTTAACAACATTTATGGTCTTGCGGATGTTGAACCAGCCCTGCATCACAGAACTCAAATGTGCCAAAAGGATAAAAACAATGCCATTAAATAGTGGGCAAAAGATATGAATAGACACTTCTCAAAAGATGACATACGAGTAGCCAATAGACACATGAAAAAATGCTCAGCATCACTAGTCATCAGAGAAATACAAGTCAAAACCACATTGTGATACCATGTAACTCCAGAAAGAATAGCCATCATTAATAAAACAAAAAACAACAGATGCTGGCGAGAATGGAGAGAAAAGGGAATGCTTCTATACTGTTGGTGGGAATGCAAACCAGTTCAACCTCTATGGAAAACAGTGTGGCAATTCCTAAAAGAGCTAGAAATTGACCTTCCATACCACCTAACAATCTCCCTTCTGGAAATATACCCGAGGGACTTAAATTACTCTACAAAAAAGATATCTGCACATGCATGTTTATTGCAGCACTATTTACAATAGCAAAATCATGGAACCAACTGTGCTGCCCATTGAAATTGGACTGGATTAAAAAAATGTGGTACATATACATGGTGGAATATTATACAGACATAAAGAGAAACAAAATTATAGAGTTTGCAGCAACTTGGATGGATTTCAAGTCTATAATACTCAGTGATCTATCACAGAAACAAAAAACTGAGTACCACATGTTGTCACTCATAAGCAGACCCTGAACATTTACCATAAGAAAAGGATTGACAGTAGCAGGATACTGCCAGGGAAGGGAGGGGAGGACACATAACATCAATAAGGGTACTTGATCTCAAACCAGGTGAAGTGGGGACCAAAGGAGGCCCATTTACCTGTACAATGACTACTTGTATACCTAATCCTGAATTATACCCCATATCTTTAAAATAAATAAATAAATAAATTGTGCTAGTAAATTTCCATTTTCAAGCAAATAAAATTGACTCTTATCTTACACCATAAATAAAAATCAACTCAAAATGGATAGCAAACTTGAATGTAATACCTAAAACTATGAAACTCCTGAAAGAACATAAAAATTTCCTGTCCATTGGCCTTGTTCATAATATTTTGAATATCAAACCAAAAAAAAAAAAAAAATCTCAGGCTACAAAAGCAAAATAAATAAATGGAACTGCATCGAACTGAAAAACTCTGTACAGCAAAGTAAATAATCAAGAAAATGAAATGGCAGACTATGGAATGGGAAAAATATTTACAAACAATATATCTGATAAAGGGAAAATATTCAAATTTTGCAAAAAAACTCATACAAATCAATAATAGAAAAACAACTTTATTTAAAAGTGGACAAAGGACCCAAACAGACATTTCTCCAAAGAAGACAGAAAAGTGGCCAATAGGTATATGAAAGTTGCTCAACATCGTCAGTCATCAAGGGAATACAAATTAAAACTACTATAAGAAACCATCACACTTATTAGGATAACTATTAGCAAAAAACCAGAAGATAAATTTAGGAGCAGGTGTGGATTAAAGGGAACTGTGGTACACTGTTGGTGGAAATGTAGATTAGTACACCGTTGTGAAAAACAGTACTGAAGTTTCTAAAGAAATTTAAATTAGAACTATCAAATAACCCAGCTACCCTTCTTCTGGGCATATACCCAAGTAAATGACATTACCTTGTGAAGATATCTGCATTCTCATGTTAATTTTCCCATTATCTACAATAGCCAAGATATAAAAAGAACTTATGTATACATTAATGGATGAATGGGTAAAGAAACTGTGTTATATATCTAATATTATTCAGTCTTAAAAAAGAACATCTTGTCATTTGCCACACATGGATGGACCTTGAGGACATTATACTAAGTGAATTAAGCCAGACACAGAAAGAAAAATATTTCATGATCTCACTTATATGTGAAATCTAAAAAATAAAAAAAAGTCAAACATACAGAGATAGAGAATAAAACACTTGTTATAGGGGGAGAGTGAGCAGATGTATGTCAGATATGTGGGATGAATAAGTCTAGAGATCTAAAGTACAACATAAGGAATATAGGTAATAAAAATTATACCATATTTAGGATTCCTAATAAGTGAATAGATTTTAGTTGCTCTTGTCACAAAAACAAAGAAAAAATGGGTACCTATGCACCCAATTGGTATGAGATGATAGATATATTAATTTGCTTCACTATAGTAGCTTATATATCACATAGTAGATTATGTATCACATAAAGTCTTGTTGTGTACTTTTAAATATATACAATAAAAGTTCATTTTAAAAATTATCTTCTGAAATGTATCAGTGTTGAGGCATGTAACAATAATTCATTTATTTTTATCAGAGTATTCCATTTTATGGATAAGTTATAATTTACAGACTTATTTTTGTTTTGGATGAATAATTTTTATAGGCTTTTGTTTCATTTTTTATTTGCTATAGAGGTGAAAGTCTTACTGTGTTGCCCATAATGATCTTGAACTCCTGGCCTCAGGTGATCTTCCTGCCTTAGCCTCCCAAAGCACTGGGATTACTGACATAAGCACTGGGCCCAACCGTTGGGTTTTATTTATCTGTGTGTCTGCTTGGCTCAAAAACATGGTCTGCCTGGAACATTCTTGTGTAAATTTTGGTATTCATGCAAAAGTTTATCTAGGTTTGTCTACCTGGAAGTGGAAATGTTGTGTTATTGGATATGTGCATTGGCTAATGTCAGCTTGTTTTTCAGTGTACTCATTTATACAGTCATCCTTTGATATCTGGGAAATTGGTTCCAGGACTGCCCAGGGATACTAAAATTCACAGATGCTCAAGTCCCTTAATAAAATGATGTAATATTTATATATAACCTATGCACATCTTCCCATATACTTTAAATCATCTCTAGGCTACTTCTTTATTATACCTAGTACAATGTAAATACTACGTAAACAGTTGTTATACTGAATTGTTTAAGGAGTAATAATGAGAAACAAAAAGTCTGTACATTTTCAGCCCAGTTGCAGCCATCCTTTCTTTTTCCCAAATATTTTTGATCCATGGCTAGTTGAATCAACAGATGCGGGACCCATGGATATAGAGGGCCAACTGTACTCAAACTTGCAATCTATAGGTGCTTGCAAGTCTCTCCAAGATGTGGCATTATACAACTTTGGGATTATTGCCTGTGTATTGCAAATAGTGTTTTGTGTGATTTTTTTTTTTTTGAGTTGGAGTCTCACTCTGTTGCCCAGGCTGGAGTGCAGTGGCACACTCACGGCCACCCCAGCATCGACTTGCTGGGCTCCAGTGATCCTTCCGCCTCAGCCTTCCAAGTAGCCAGAACTACAGGCACACTCTACCATGCCTGGCTAATTTTTGATTCATTGTAGAGATGAGGTCTTGCCAAGTTGCCTGGGCTGGTCTCAAACCCGCAGGCTCGGGCAATCCACTTGCCTCTGCCCCCCAAAGTGCTGGAATTACAGGCTGAGCCACTGAGCCTGGCCTTGTGTGATTTTATTTTGCATTTTCCATTGGTTTATTGCCAGCCCTGTTGCCTTTCTGGGACATGCTCATTTGTGTCTTTTGCCCATTTTTTCTATTGGGTTATCTACGTCTCCTTCTTAGGAATTTTGAGTTCTTTAATTTCTTTTTTAGATTCTATGTATTCTGGAAAATGATCCTTTGTTAGGTATATTTGTCTCAAATAATTTTCTCCCATTTTATGATCTTACAAGGTTTATGATGAACAGAATTATTCATCTTAATGTAGTTAAATGCATTAGCCTTTGTTTTTGATTTGCTTTAGATGTCTTGTTAAAGAAATCTTTGCCAATTATAAGGTAATTTATTCTTCTTTATTTTCTTCTAGATGTTTTAAAGTTTTATCTTTCATGTGTAAGTTCTTAGTCCAACCTAAAATTCTGTAATGTATTTCTGATTAAGTTTTATAATTTTCTCCATAATTGCCTTATGTATTGGTATAATTGTATGTTTTCTTTCCTCATAGTCTGTTATGGTAGTATAGACTTGAGAATGTTTAATCAACTTGCATTCCCAAAATAAATTCAACTTGAGCCTGATGTACATTGTGCAGTTTAGTTTGTGAATATTTTCTTTATGACTTTTGTCTCTGTTCACAAGGCAGATTGACCTATAATTTTCTTTTGTTTTGGTGTCAAAATTATTTTAGTTCAAGAAAAATCTGTTAAAATGCTTTTGTTCTTAAAGTATATTTGTCAATAATGGAATATCTACATTACCTAAAACTTAATTAGTATGCATATATACATAAATACACACGTGATTGTATAGTCAGTAAGCTGTACACCTAATATTTGTATATCTTACTATATGTAAATCATACATCAATAAAGATTTGTTTCTTTTATAAAGAACAAAATAGGCAACCAAGAAAACATGAACGATTTCAGCTACCATCATCAAGTTTCAATAAGGGAGTGAGATATGTAGAACAAAACAAAGATGCATAAACCAAAGTAAAACTAATCTTCTCATTTTGGAAAAAAATAGACTTTCACTAAAAAAAATTCTTAATGTAGCTCTGTTGGTAGCAATCTTAGCTTTTGTCTGTCAAAAAGTGTGTTTATGAGGCAACAGAAACTTTCCTGCTAAGATCAGGAACAAGGCAAGGATGTCCCCTCCCACCACTCCTTTTATTTTCTTTTCTGAGTTGGAGTCTCACTCTGTTGCCCAGACTGGAGTGCAGTGGCCGCTCCCGGCCACCACAGCCTCAACCTGCTGGGCTCTGGTGATCCTTCCGCCTCAGCCTTCCGAGTAGCCGGAATTACAGGCATGCGCTACCTCGCCTGGCTGATTTTTTGATTTATTGTAGAGATGAGGTCTTGCTGCCCATGTGGGTCTTGAACCCGCAGGCTCAGTCAATCCACTCACCTCAGCCTCCCAAAGGCATTGGATTACAGGCTGAGCCACGGAGCCCGGCTTACCACCACTCCTTTTCAACATCCTCCTAGATAATGCAATAATATGAGAAAAGAGAACAAAATAAATACTGAAAGAAAAGGAAGAAGAAAACCGCCTGCATTTTCATATGACAGTTGTTTATAGAGAAAATCGGAAAGAATCAACAACATCAAATAAAACTACTGGAATTGATGATGACAGCACGGATATAGTATAGAAAGTTAATATACAAAAGCCACATTCTTTCCTATATACCAGCAAAGAATAAGTCAAAATTTAAAATTAAAAACAGTGAAGCTCAGCATTTTTTTCATGTATCTCTTCGCTGCTCATATGTCTTCCTCTGAGAAGTGTCTGTTCATATCTTTTGCCCATTTTAAAAATAGGGTTGTTTGTTTGTTTTCCTTTTGACATGTTTGAGCTCCTTGTAGATTGTGGATGTAGGCCTTTGTCAGATTTACAGTTGGCACTTATTTTTTCCCATTCTGTGGGCTGTCTCCCCATTCTCTTGATGGTTTCTTTTGCTTTGCAAAAACTTTTCAGTTTGATGAGGCCCCACTTGTTTATCTTATCTTTTATGACATTCGCTTTTGGAGAGTTGATCACAAATTGGTTGCCTATTCCAATTTCCTTAAGGATGTTTTCTTCTAGGATTCTTAAAGTTTGAGGTTTTACATTTAGGCCTCTGATCCATTTAGAGTTGATTTTTGTTTCTAGAAATGCAAATTAAAACCATACTGAGATACCACTTAACTCCAGTCAGGATGGCCATCATCAATAACACAAAAAATAACAGATGCTGGAGAGGATGTGGGGAAAAGGGAACACCTTTGCACTATTGGTGGGAGCGTAAACTAGTACAACCTCTGTGGAAAATGGTGTGGTGATATCTCTAAGAGATCTAAAAATAGACCTTCCATACAACCCAGCAACCCCTCCATCTGTGAATATACCCAGAGGAACCCAAATCACTCTATAAAAAAGAAACCTGCCCACATATGTTTATTGCAGTGTTATTCACAATAACAAAATCATGGAACCAACTGTGCTGTCCATCGAAAGTGGACACAGTGGGCTGTTATGCAGTCATAAAGAAAAACCAAATTATGGACTTGTAACTTGGAAGGATTTAGAGTCTATAATACTCAGTGATTTATCACAGAAACAAAGATCTGAGTACTACATGTACTCACTTATAAGTGGACCCTGAACATTTATCATAATACTATAAGAAAGGGATTAGGGGAGTGAGGAGGGGTATATGACATCAATAAGGGTACCCAAACTTTACCTGTATATGATCACTTTCGTACCTAACTCTGAATTGTACTCTGCATCTTTAAAGCAAAAATAATATTAAAAATAAATTAAATTAAATTAAAAACGAATGCCAACTGGGTGCAGTAGCTCATACCTGTAGTCCCAGCTACTCGGGAACTGAGGCTGGAGGGTTGTTTGAGCCTAAGATTTAGAGGATGCAGAGAGCTGTGATCATGCCACTGCACTGTAGCCTGAGTGATGAATGAAATCCCATCTCTAAAAAATACATTAAATAAATAAGTAAAAATGTACCACCACTTACATTAATACCCCCACAAAATGAAGTACTTAGGTATATATCTAATAAAATATGAACAAGATCTATATGAAGAAAACTACAAAACTGAAATGAAAGAAATCAAAGAAGAACTTTGAAAACTGGAGAGATATTCCATGTTTGTGAATAGGAAAATTCAATATTATCAAGATGTCAGTTCTTCTCAATTTTATCTATAAATTCAATACAATCTCAAAAATCTCTGTGAGTTATTTTGGCAAACTGATTCTGAAATTTATGTGGAGAGGCAAAAGACCCAGGATAGCAAATACAATGTTGAAAGAGAAGAACGAAGTCATAGGACTGCTAGTACTCAACTTCAAGACTTACTATAAAGCTGCAATGATCAAGGCAATGTGGTTTTGGCAAGACAACAGACTAATAGATCAATGGAATGGAACTAGAGAGCCCAGAAATGAACCCACACAAATATACTCAGACAATACTTAACAAAGGAGCAAAGGCAATTCAGTGAACAAAATACAATGGATACTAAAACAACTGAACATCCACATGCAAAGAGAGAGAGAGAGAGAGAGAAAGAGAAACGGAGGGAAGGAGGGAGGGAGAGAGGGAGGGAGGAGGAAGGAAGGAAGAAACGGCAATGATGATGATTCTGGAACCCATCTCAAAAATTTACTCAAAATGGATCATAGACCTAAATGTAAAATCCAATACTTGCAAGATAGCATAGGAGAAAGCCTAGATACTCTTGGGTATGTCAGTGATGGTTAGATACAACACCAAAGGCACAATCCATGAATGAAATAATTGATAAGATGGACTTTATTATAATTCAAAACTTTAGCTCTGAAAACGACAGTCAAGAGAATGAGAAGACAAGTAACAGACTGAGAAAAAAAATCTTTGCCAAAAACATATCTGATATGCCTGTATACCGTCACCAGATATACAGAGAGCAAATAAGCATATGAAAAGATGCCACACATTGCATGTCATCAGGGAAATGAAAATTAAAACAACACAGATATTACTACACACTTATTGAAGCAGTCAAAATCCAGACACAGTATCAAATTTTGGTGAGGATGTGGAACAACAGAAACTCTTATTCACTGTTGACGGGAATGCAAAATGGTACAACCACTTTAGAAGACAGCTTGATAGTTTCTTCCAAAACTAAACATACTTTTAAGATAGTAGGAGGGGGTCACAATAAAACTAGAGTTATCTTTTAGCGGGCAGGCCCCTTGTAGTACAGGCTTTCTCTGCTACATAAGTATTTTAGGAACCCATCAGCATCAGTGTACCAGCTAGCCTTGTTTTTGTTTGTTCCCCAATGAAAAAAATCCTAAAAGGGAAACATTTTGCCAATGTGGAAGAAGTGAAACAAAAAATGGCAAAGCGCTAAAAGCCATCCAAATCGACAAATTCAAAAACTGTTCTGAGCAGTGGAAAAAACATCTTGATAGGTATATTGCATCAAACAGAGTACTTTGAAGGTGACTGAAGTTTAAACATGTAAGAATAAATACACAATTTTTAATAAGTAAATTCCAGGGTTTTTTTGGGTCCCCTTCATAAGATCCAGTAATTGTGTTCATTGATGTTTATCCAGAAGAGATGAAAAAATATGTCTACATAAAAACCTAAACATGGATGTTTATGGCAGCTTTATTTATATTTGCCAAAACTTGGAAGCAACCAAGATGTCCTCCTGTAGGTGAATGTATAAATACATGGTGATACATCTAGAAATGGAATATTATTCAGTACTAAAAAGAAAGTGATCTAGTTATAAAAAGACATAGAGGTATGTTAAATGCAAATTGCTAATGAAACATACCAATCTAAATACTATATGATTTCAACTTTATGACATTCTGGAAAAGGCAAAACATGGAGATAGTAAAAGATCAGTTGTTGCTAGGAATTGGGAGGAGAGTTGAAATGGTGAAACACACAGGATATTTAAGGCAGTGAAATCTGTATGATATTGTAATGGTGGATAATGTCATTATATGTTTGCCCAAACCCATAGGGTGTACAACACCAAGAATGACCCCTAAGGTAAACTATGGATGCTGGGTGATAATGATGTTGCAATGCAGGTTCATCAGTTGTAATTAATGTATGACTCTGATGCCAAATGTTGATAGTAGGGGAGATTGTACATGTGTAGGGTCAAGGGGCATATGAAAACTTTATTTACTTTCTGTTTGGTTTTACTGTGAACCTAAAACTGCCCTAAAAAATGAAGTCTTTAAGCAATGTATTTATTTCTCTCCTGTCTTTAAAGGATAGCTTTATTAAGAATAAAAGTTGTAACACTTCAATTCTTCCACTATTGCTGTTGAAAAATTAGCTGTCTTTCTGGCACTCTTTTGTTGCTAATATTGCCTTTCTTTTGGCTTCTTTAGAGGCTTCTTTTTGTCTTGGGTATTCTGCAGTTTTACCATGTTCAGTCTAAGCATGCATTTCTTTTTCTTTACCTTGTTTGGGATTCTGGGTTTCCTGTATCAAAGAATTTGTTCTTTCATGTATTCTGGAATATTATAAGCCACTGTCTTTCTGAATAATTTCTTTCCCTTTCTATTACCTCCACAGACTTCAACTGAGAGTATGTGAGACTCACAATCTTTTTAAAAATGTTTCCTAGAGTTAATGCATCTTTGTCAAAAGCCATAGAAAATATATCCTGTGTAGGAGTGTTTGGACGTGCCCTTACAATCTGCCTGAACCCTGGTCTTCCTGAATTATCCTCTCCTGTGAAAAGTTAATTGCTTAAAATTTGAGAGAATTTAACAATAAAATATAATGTTTTACACTGATGAATTCATTTGTGGGTAGAAATTCATGGCAAATTGATACTTGGCAATATGGATGCTGTTTGAATATCTGTGATATCATTGAAACATGAGATGATGTTTCTTTGGTAATGGAAAATGATAGGAATGTTCCATGATGCAAAAGAAATGGATAGTGCCACTGATCAATACCATTTGAAGATTTTTGATATAGTTACTGAAAACGTAGGCCATAACAAATTAATAATGTGTTTCACGGTCTGTCAGTATACGGCATAGATATAAAGTTGATTTTTAGAAGAGATTTACAGCTTACTTTTATCATTTGATTTTTAAAAGATTTATCTTCTCCCATTAATGAGAAGACAGAACCACTAATCTGTTCCTAATAGGCCATGGTGAAGTCATAAAGTAGGGAAAAGTTTGATAAGCTTATGCAAAGCTGGTGAATGTCTCCATTTGAATATATTTAAAAGATAGTTTCTCAGAACAAATATTCAAATGTCTCACTCCTGTATGTTTCTTAACTTGTGAAAAGAGCACATCCTGAATGAGACCCTGTAGGTAAGTAACTAATAATAGTATTCAGTATGGCTGCCTCCATTTTTGCCAGATCACCTTGTAAAAACGGGGAAACTTATTATCCAGGAATCTAAGCTTTTCTCAGAATTGGCAATGGCCTGTTCTGTATATTAAAGTAACCATGGCACAGTTCAGTCAGCTACTTTTGCCTCAGTAATCTTAAGCAGAATAACTAGGCAGTAGTTTTTTTGTTTGTTTTGAGTCAGAGTCTCACTCTGTCACCCAGGCTGGACTGCAGTGGCACACTCAAGGCCACCACCACAGCCTCGACCTGCTGGGCTCAGGCAATCCTTCTGCTTGAGTCTTCCAAGTAGCAGGAACCACAGGTGTGCGCCACTATGTCTAGCTAATTTTTTTGATTTACTGTAGAGATGAGGTCTCGCCATGTTGCCCAGGCTAGGCAGTAGTTTTAAGCAGAATGGACAGGATAGGAGGAGAGTGAAGATGCTTTTTGTTTAGCTGGAACAGCTTCGAGATAAAAAATAGTCCTGAAATATACATGGAAAGATAAAAGGAATGATTCAGCCAACCCAATTATTTATTGCTTGCCTACTCTGTGCAACTTGGTTCCAGTTCTCACAGCACTTGCCTTGGTCATAAAGAAAATCAAAATTAATTGCAAGGGGCAGCCTTAGAAAACAGCAAGTAAATGAAAATTATACAGTTTAGTACATAATTTATTGAGATCTTATATGTAGTAGGCACTGACTATACTAGATATTAGGGCACAAAGAAGAAAAATACATGCTCTTCCCTCATATAAACTAATACAGTCAAATAAATCACTTTAGAAGACATGCTATTGTAGATTCCCTGTCACCATGTGAGTTGACTGTACATTGGTGCATGAGTCAAGCTCACCACACCCTGAGAAAAAAAACAAAGCTGGCATCGCTCCTGGCACAGAAAGCTCCATTGGGAGGACGTGGCACATGACAGAAGCTGTGCCTCAGACCCAGTTGAATTCTCAGAGGATAAGGAAAAGAAGCTGGAAGTGCTTGTCCTGGGAGACTGGACTGGTGAGACAGCCATCAGTCACCAGTCCATGAGAAACAAAGAATCTTTGATTCCTGTGCCAGCCTCAGGGCTTCTTCAACTTAGTTTGCCCCAGACTATTAGATAAAGTTCATTACCACTCTCTCTTCACCATCAGCAAGCAGAGACAGGAACTCCCGAGAAAGGAGCGCATGCCCAGAAGCGGAAGAAAAGTTGGAAGCAGTTATGCTTCCCCCGCCCCCACTTAATGGAGTAACAAAGTCATATGCTCCAAGTAGTTCCATAAAAGCTTCAAAAACAAAACTTCAGCATTGGAAGTGAAGACCCAATTAGTTAGTATTCCATTAAACTAAATTATATATGTAGATATCCTTATTCCTAAAATCTTTTTTTGGTTTATTCCCATTTCTTGCCTTAAAAAATAAATCTTTTTTAGGTTGTTGTCCTTGTGAATGGAGATCTCACATTAACACTAGCCACGTGGGCTTTACCAAGTGTACCCAGAATAGATGATGAACTAAAAGGTATGTTAATTTTCTCTATCTGGTATTTTCTGCAAAAGCAGTTATTCTTCCCATTCTACATTACTTGTCCTTTCTTCCAGTGTATCTTTGATAACGATAAAGATGTTATGGCAAAAGTGTACACTACTTGGCAGGAAATACTAATATGGCTTATGTGAGGTTTGAGCATAATATCCTGGTGTGGCATACATGAGTGAGCTGGTGGCTGCATTCAAAGATGTTGACTGGACTGAGATTCATGGAGGAAAATTGTGGGCTGTAATTCCACTTGGTCAAAACAAAGGTTGTTGTTACATGAATCATCGGTAGATGTCTAAAATTTTAGGCTGGATTTAGAGAGATAAATTTTCATACAATGATTTTGTCCTAGCTGGGGGAAACTTAACACTCAAATGATGGTGGGAAGGGCACCAAAAAGCCTATCATTGTTATGAATAGTAGTAATGAGCGGAATATTTTATTTTATTTTAGAGACAGAGTTTTGCTTTGTAACCCAGACTGAGGTGCAGTGGTGTGATCATAGCTCACTGCAGCCTCGAACTCTTGGACTCATAAACAGAATATTTTAATCAGAAGAAGAGGAAGATCTTTGAAAAGTTCTCAGCCTTTTGGAGTCAGCTTCAGAGAGCCAAAATAAATCCATAGACCTACTCTGACTTGTCATACCCCTTTCTGTGTTTGGATCAGCTTCCAACATTTTATCCTTTATGCTTTCACATGTTGTGAAATACCTGAGGATTCCTTTAATGTGAAGTTTTGTTTGTTTGATTATTTTATTTTATTTTTTGCTGGCCTTACTTCCTCCGGGTCATCTTCATCTTTTAAGTCACAATCATTTTCTTCATTTATATGGACAAGTTTGCCTTCACTCTAAAGCTTTCAAACATCAGCAGTGTCAACATTTCCATGGTCTGCTCTTTCTTTGATAATTCCATGTTTTACTATTGATTTGAATTTTACTTCCAAAGTTATCACTTTTTCTTTGCTGCATTTTCATCTTTCTTGATCAATTCTGTCTCTCAGTGATTCATTTTTTGTAGTGTCATGTGGGCTTATCACTGGGAGACAAGGGAGCAACACAGCTATACACTTTGCTGTGTGTGCATGTACTGGGAAGAATTATGCAATTACACTCCATTAATATGTCATGGTAACACAAATTGGAACTGTGTTGATGGGAGACTGGTGTTCAACTCAATTGTAGTAACTGGAATTTGTGCATATTGAAACGGTGCAAATGGAGAACTGCCTGTATATTGGAAGGACTTACGCTGTAATTGTCCATGTGCTTCTTGGCCCAATTTTAATTTTCATATGCTTATGAAATTTGCTCTAAGATTATCTTATAATTGAGTGTGGTTTTCCCCACTTGTTTGGAATGGCATCCTTATTAATTCAAAATAAGGATGTCTGACTGGTTATGCATATTATTTATCTTAATTTTGGTGAACTGGTATGTATTACATGGTTCGCTGCATAAGTAAATGCTGTTCAGCCTCAGTGACAATCTATAAAGTTTTGTCTCCCATGGAGATAAGATGTGAATTTAGAATCTAGACAAAAGGTAATTATTCACACAAAATCATCATGAAAGGAAAAATATTCAAAATGCTCTGCCTTCCATTTGTTTAACTGATGTTGTGGAACTCTTTTCTTTCTTGCAATTATTCAGGTCTGCTCATTTAGAATGGTACAAATGTCAACTAATATTTTAACTACTCTCATTTTATTATTGGCTTTACATGAAAACTGGATTTTTTTTCTTAAGCAAAAATAATTATGCCTCATAAATATTGTGTTCTCTGAAAGCTAAAGAAACATGTATTCTACCTAGTGTGCTGAGAGAAGATTCCTTCAGAAAAGAATTATCTGATTTTGATCAACTAAACTGCTCTATGCAACTTCAATGTTAGAACAGCCACACTCCATATGATCATCTTTTTTTTCTATATATCTTTAATTTCTTCCATTGGTAGATTTACCAAGTGACTTGTAGACACATCACTTAGAAGTTCTGGCCTATGCAAGAAGCAGGACAAAGGCAACTCTGCAAATGTGCATACGCTTTGGCTTATAAAAAACATGTTTGGGGCATGCACAGTGGCTCACACCTGTAATCCCAGCACTTTGGAAGGTCAAGAAGGGAGGACAGCTTGAGCACAGGGATTTGAGGCTGCAGTGAGCTGTGATTGCACCGCTGCACACCGACTTGGACAAAGAGCAAGTCTCTGTCTCTGTAAAACAAACAAACAAGCAAAACATATTTTTCACATCTCTAAAATTGATTACAGTCATCTAATAAGTTTTCATTTGTATTCAAGCAATTAATTAAAATATTTGTTTACTGTATTGGTTTATTTACATTAATTTATCCAATGCTTCAAAGTCATTTTTTTAATCAGTATTTTTTTATTATGATATTGTGGGGTACAGTTAAGGGCTAGGTATACAAATATGCTTCATTCAGGCACCCTTGTTGATAAGAGGTGTCTCCCCATCCCCAGACAGATATTTACTACCATTAACCCATCTCCCTTCCCCTCCCCCCACATAGTTTCCCACCACTGTCAGTCATTTTCTTATAGTATTATGTTGAATGTTCAAGGTCCACTATATGAGTGAGAACATGTGATACTCAGATCTTTGTTTCTGTGAGAGGTCACTTAGTATTATAGACTCTGGTTCCATCCAGGTTGCTGCGAAATTCATGATTTTGTTCTTTTTTATGGCTGCGGAAAGTCATTTTCTTACTCACTGATGTAACAGATAAGAAATACATGCTTTAAATTGGATGCAATTAGAGACAATCATTCTTAGCAATCTATCACAGAAATAAATAAACGAATACCACATGTTCTCACTCATAAGTAGGACCTGAGCATTACTCACAATAGCACAAGGAAGGGATTAGGGGTTGGTAGTCGCAGGACACTGCCAGGGAGGCTTGGCTGTGGGGAGAGGGGAGGAGAGAGGGACGTAACAACCAAAGGGTACCTGATCCTAAACCAGAGGAAGTTGGGGACCAGTTAGAGGCCCAAACTTCACCTGCACAAACTTTATTTATATATCTAATCCTCACATCTCTTTTTTTTTAAGTTGAAGTGAATGTCTTTAATAATTGAATGGAATTTTGTTTTTAATTTTTATTTTAAAGATGTAGGGTACAATTCACGGTTAGATATACAAATGGTCATCAAACAGGTAAAGTTTGGGCCTCACTTTGGTCCCCACTTCATCTGGTTTGAGATCAGGTACCCTTAATGATGAAGTGTGACTCCCCATTCCCTGGCAGTTCCCACTACTACCAATCCCTTTCTTATAGTATTATGATAATTGTTCAGCGTCCACTTATGAGTGAGAACATGTGGTAGTCAGTTCTTTGTTTCTGTAATAGATCACTGAGTATTACAGACTCAAAATCCATCCAAGTTGCTGCGAAGTTCATAATTTTGCCCTTCTTTATGGCTGAGTAGTATGTGTCAATTCCTAAAAGATAGAAAAATCTGCCTCCCGTATGACCCAGCAATCCCCTTCTGGGAATATACCTGCAGGAACTCAAATCATTCTATAAAAAAGATACTTGAGCACACATGTTTATTGCAGCACTATTCACAATAGCAAAAACCATGGAACTAATTATGCTGCCCATCGAAAGTAGACTGGATTTTTAAAAATGTGGTACATATCCCACATCTTTATAATAAAATAAAGTTAAAAAAAAAGAAATGTGTGCTTTAAATATGCTGTGGCTCTCAATATAATTATTTTGGCAAAAAAATTTTTAAATATACTTAGTGTCAGAAAATTCACTCCTAGCTTATGTTATTGATTCATTTATTATGTGGTCAAGAGCTCCCTTTTAATCTTCTTTTCCCTAAGCATTCTCTAAATAGTTCAGTATTTCTTCATTATCACCATATTTCTATTTTTCCTATTCATATATATTCTCCTTATGTATGTATTTTAAAGAATGTTTCTCTCCCTTCTTTTCCTTTTGAGAAATTGACTGATACTTCCCTGTTTCCCTTAGAATAACTTGCCTGGTTCTTTTTCCTTTCTGACCTCATGAAATGCTGCTCACTTATTTCTTTATTGTAATCTCAAGAAAAATCACACTGTCTTTTAATAAATGCTTTTAAGTGGACTGTAAAAGCCATTATCCTTTAGTAAAAATAATATATAAAAATTGGAGTGGACCTAAATTTCTATTATCTAGTAAGTATGTGAGCTGAAAAGTGTACAAATTCTGGGAGTGTACAGATTCTTGTTACAGGTGCCTGTGTTTGGATTTTCATAAACAATGACTCCATTGACACTTTGTGTCCAGCAAGCTCTCTGTGTATGGCCATAGCTAGTCTGTGGACTTTGCTTTTACCAGCAGCTGCCATCAAGTTATTTAAACTGAGCTGACTAAAAGAATGGATTAGCTATTCCTTTATGTGTTGATAAAACAGAAGAATTTGCATTAAAAAATCAAGATATTGATTTTTTTCATTTTTCACTCAAAAAATATTTAGCCACTACTATTCCCTAGAACATTACAGCAAAGCCTGATGGTCAAGTTCCTGTACCTTATGAAACTTATTATTTATATAAATTAATATCAGCCAGGCATGCTGGCTCATGCCTATAATCCCAGCACTTTGGGAGACTAAGGTGAATGAATTGCTTGAGCCCATGGGTTCGAGACCAGCCTGGATAACTTGGCGAGACTTCATCTCTACAATAAATAATAATTAAAAAAATTTAACTGGGCATGGTGGTGCACACCTGTAGTCCCAGCTACTTGGAAGGCTGAGGTGGAAGGATTGCCTGAGCCCAGCAGGTCGGAGATGCAGTGGCAATGAGCATGCCACTGCACTCTAGCCTGGGTGACAGGGTGAGATATCAACTCAAAAAAATTAATATTCTAACATTCTTAATTTGACTTTCTGTCAATCTTCCATCCTATTCTTGCAAGTTACACCTATATAACATTGCTTAGTTTCAAAAAATTAAAAGAATGAAAATCAATGTTCTTAGAATTTCATAATACCTCTTGAACTAGAGTAGGGTTGTCAGATAAAACATAAAACATCCCACTAAATTTGAGTTTCAGTAAAACAATACATTTTAATATAAGTATGTCTTGTGCAATATTTAGGTATGTCCTAAGTTAGACATACCAAAATCTGAAAACCCTAAGTTAGAGAATCTCTGGATGCCATCAAGCAGGAAGAATGGCATTCACCATTCAGAGACTCACTTTAACGATGATAACAGTTTGTCCACTCTGTCTCCCACAACCCTCACCATTCCCAGCCTGACCCTGGCCACCTGGTACATTGTATCCGCACAGAATCAAATTAAGAGACTGTGCTTCAAAATAGTGAGTCATCTCCATCCATCTTCAGCATATATGCTTATTAATGAGATATTTTGTATACAATAGGTATCATACCATAGTACCCTTTCTACTACCATATATTTTTTAAAAAGTCTAACTGTTCAGGCTAAAGATTTATTTCAATTATATTCTGCATAATGAATAACCTAAAGAGAGTTAAGTAAAAAGGTATGGCTCAATTTAAGTTACCATATTTATTTTGGGGGTTTATAAATACTTATGGGTATTTATTTTAAATTAAGAGATCAGCAGTTTTTATTCTGATTCTAGAACATTTATCTTTTCTCCACATTATGAAGGATACAAGAAAACAGAAGACATGATTATTATCCTCCAAAATGAACTGGGGGTCATGCTATATTGACACTCTTTATACAATTGTTAAATTGCAGGATTTGGAGCCTTTAGAGATCAATATCTATCTATCTTTAGAGACCTTCTGACAAATGCTCAATTGGTTGGTTCAAACATGAAACCTAAGAGATGGGAAAGAGCTGTGTGACCTGGATTAGGAAAAACTTGACAGAAATGGTACACCTTGACAGGCAGAGACGTAACTTATCATGTGATTAAGATACAAGGTGTGGTCTATTTTAAAGACACACATGTGTAGGAAAACTAAGTTTATATTATAGACCATAGTGTAGTGACGTTGCATATAATGGCATATTGTCCCTTTAGATGTTGCCTCAGTGTCAGAAATCTTAGTACAATTGCATCATCTGCCAGATAAATTTTATTAATGAAATTTAAGTCTATTTTGGTTGCTCACTCCAAGTGCAATGCAAACAGTCTAATTTTCTTAAAGAGTTTTTAAATAGTCTAATAAATGCATTCAAATATAGACTATCATATGTGTGTTCAAATTCTAAATGATATGTATTTTTTGACACAATTATATTTTTAAGTGATTAACATTTTCAGGGACAAATGACACAATTTTCTTTTAGTCACTTTATCATCTCAGTATTATTTAACTTCTATTCATTTTCTGATAGTCAATTTTAGAAATTAATACATCTTAACAGTTTAACCTAAACCCAGATGATTAAAATAATTAGATGACAGCTGGGCTAGGTGGCTCAGCCTGTAATCCCATGCCTTTGGGAGGCTGAGGTATGTGGATTGTCTGAGCCTGCGGGTTTGAGACCCACCTGGGCAGCGAGACCTCATCTCTACAGTAAATCAAAATATCAGCTGGGCGTGGTAGTGCATGCCTGTAATTCCGGCTACTTGGAAGTCTGAGGCGGAAGGATCGCCGGAGCCTAGCAGGTCGAGGCCGCGGTGGCCGGGAGCGCCCACTGCACTCCAGTCTGGGCGACAGAGTGAGACTCCAACTCAAATAATAATAATAATAATTAGATGACTTTATTTACAGTCCAAAATCAACAACAGAACATTCAAAGGCAAAGATGGCATAATATGTGATACTACTTCTATATAAATAATTTTTTCCGATTTTTATTTTGATGTCTTTGATTTTTGGAATATGGGCCTACTTAAACACATTGCAAGTTTTCTTTATTTTAGTTCATTAGTGTCTTCTGCTTGACTAAAAGCAACAGTGAAGCTATACATTATTCTTGGCACTCCTTCACCCAATATAAAGCCATCAAAAGCCCCAGTTCACACTAAGGTAGGTCTTATGGAAGGTCTTGGCTACTTTGACATTTGGAAATGTCTACCTAGTAGCTATGGGGACTGGAATGTGCTACTACGCTTTAAAAGAAACAAGAGTTAGAAGGCAGAGCTTTGCAGTTAGAAGGTTTGTGCAAGGGTTTGGGGGAGATAGGAAGGGACCAAAACCAAACAGATCACCATCAGTGTTTTAAGGGGGAAGAGTGTTTGAATAGGCTGAGAGTATCACAAACAACCTCTGGCAAGGCTTAATTGAGGACCATGATTCAGTACACTGGGGTCAAAATAGGGCAGAGCTATTAGCAGGTTAAAGCCCATTGGCTTCGTCACATGGGCCCCGCTCAGGGAAGACTGAGATGATAATCAGATGAGTTAGCAAGGCATACTGAGACTTTCTTAGGAATTAGAGAATGCCAGATAAGTAGAAGCTGAGGTCTAGCTCTGAGATAGTATTAAGTATCAGTACCCGTGAGTTATCTCAGTAAGAGGCTATATTCAACTTAGATCTTTCATCTGTGCCTGCAGGTACAAGTCTTCCACAGACAGCTCTGCAGCTATGTCTATATTTCTAGAACTGTTTGTTGAGGCAGGTCAGCAGCTGCATTTTCAACTCCCAAGAGGCAACTCATGTTTGTGTTGGATCCTAGTGCTGTCCTGAAACCTCAGCAGGCACTCAGAGGCCAAGTCCTCTGATTTCCTTTTAGCCTCCTTCCTGGTACTTTTACTCTGTCCACAGTCCTCCTACTCCATCCCTTCTCATCCACATCCTGGGCAAAGGGCCAGGCTTACGAAACCAGGCTTTGGATCAGGGTTTAGACATAATTGCCTATACAAACATCTCTGAATTGGCAATAATTGTTCTGTACAACTGTATTTGGTTCTGAAATGCTATGTGTGCTTAGGAATTGCTCTTACTGGAAACAGATCTATGGAGTAGATTGGGGATGATATAAATTTTCTCAATCAATGGAGAAAAATATCTAGGAAAATTTCTTTTCCTGTTTCCTTATAGAAGCTTTTAAAACCACTGAACTCTGATCTTGGAAGGCTATGTACTAGTACAATTTGATTCTACTGTATTGTCAGACTGCCTAAGGTCTGCAAAGTAATTCAGAACCCAGACATTTGGAAATTAGTGGGGGTGTTTTTTGTTTGTCATGATGACAAGTGAGCAATCATTTTTTTTTTTTTGAGTTGGAATCTCACTCTGTCGCCCAGACTGGAGTGCAGTGGCCGCTCCCGGCCACCGCAGCCTCGACCTACTGGGCTCCGGCTATCCTTCCACCTCAGCCTTCCAAGTAGCTGGAACTACAGGTGCGTGCTACCATGCGTGAGTAATTTTTTGATTTATTGTAGAGATGAGGTCTCTCTCCAAGTTGCCCAGGTGGGTCTCGAACTCAGAAAAATCCACTCACCTCGGCCTCTCAAAGCGGGGGATTATAGGCTGAGCCACCGAGCCTGGCCGTGAGCAATCATTGAGTACCTAGAAGCCAGTGATGCTAAACTTCCTACAATGCAGAAGAAAAAAGTCCTGCACAACCAAGAATCACCCTTCACAGAGTTCCCTAACACTACCTCGGTTGGCAATACTCGTGATTTCTGATTGACTCCCAGTTGCATCCCCACTAGTAACTGTAACAAAACTTTTCTGCTCTTCTTAAATCCACTTGATGTTATCTGTTATTAAAGATAATTTTAGGCAGGGCATGGCTCATGCTTGTAATCTCAGCATTTTGGGAGGTTGAGGCTGGAGGATTGCTTGAGCCTAGGAGTTTGAGACCAGCCTAGGCAGTAGAACAAGACCTTGTCAAAAAAAAAAAATATCTATATCTATCTATATATATATATATATATATATACATACTTATTTTTTTTTATGGTGTGTGCCTGTAGTTCCAGCTACTCAATAGACTGAGGCAGAAGAATCATCTGAGCCTGGGAGGCTGAGGGTACACTCCAGCCTGAGTGAGAAAGCAATACAAATTTTTATTTTTAAATAATAAGAACTTTCCTCAGACTTTTCATATAGTCAACAAAAATTTATTTGAATCCTCTCTATCTTACTATGCTTCTCTGTGCCCATCCTGTTTTTCTTTCTCCTCTCTCAGAGCAAGAAATCTTTCATCCCTTTTTCAAAATTGATGATAGCTCCACTCACGTCCTTTGTCCATCCCACCCCATCCAATGCCCAACTCTCTCTTGCATCTTTAATGCCTTACCAGTCCCTTCTTCCCCTTAGAAAAGTGCTTGAGTATCCCTTTTTCAAATATTAAATAAAGGAAAAAACCAAAAACTCTTAAATTTGCAGCTTACCTCCTCAAATTAATGTTTCCTGTTATGTCTTCAGTTTTTGTAGGGCTTAGCATCTAGAAACTGTTCTAAACAGTCATTGCTTTCATTTCTTCACCATCCATTGACTCCTAAATCCTTTGTGGTCTGGGTTTCACCATCATAGTGCTGCTCTCTTAAAGGTTGCTTCAGTGAACAGTTGACATAATCACCCATTCTTCACATTCTTTGGATTTCTCTGAAAAATTAGACTCTTGGTAAATCCCTTGTTGAAGACCATTCCTTCTCCATTTGCTTCAGTTTACTTCTTGATGTTCCCAAGAAGACTAGGGCCATACTCTTCATTGAAGAGCTCTTCATTTTCCTGCCTCCTATTTAAGTATTTCCCTATCTACATAGATTCAGGATTCTGACTGTCCCATCCTTGGGGTTCCTTTTTCTCATCCTCTACCCATACACTGGATAGGGGTGTTGGCTCGCTTCCATTGACCATCCTTAGCCATCTTCTCAACCAAGTAAATGTCCTCAAATCTGCAAATATGGCTAGCCATAACCCTTCTCTTGAACTCCAAGCCATGCTGCAAGCTGCTTCACAAATAACTCCACCTGCATGGCCCATTCCTTAGCTTGGAATGCCCTCTCTTTCATTCTCTTCCCCTCCCTGGGCTACCTCCACACCACTCCTTAAATTCAACCAAGTGACATACATGTTGGCATATTTCTTGTATAGCACTTTGTCATCATTTTTATACATGATGTCTCCACTACCAGCCTGAGACCTCCTTAAAGACAAGGATGATTTCTTACTTATTTTTTTGTTCCTAGCATCCAACACAGTGCTTTAAAAATGCTCACTGAATGGTGAAGGGTGAGTGAAGACTCGCAGTTCCTTTAGAAAATGGGCCGTGTCTTTCATATTGGTGGGCCTGTGCCTAGCACAGTGCTTGGCACAACAATAGGTTCTAAACAAGTAGTTTTTGGGTGAATCCATTTTCTCTTCCTCCAAAGCTACCACCTTCTGTTTTCTTTCCTGCCAATGTCAATGATACCACCATTTCCTTAGTAACCCAAGTTACCAATCTCGGTCTTCTCTGACTCTTCCCTGGCCACCAAATCCAGCATATCACCAAGTCTGGTAAGTCTGTCTCAAAGTTTTCAATAATTCACTCTTATTTTATTTTCACTGTCACCATGCTGATATGTGCTTTCACTTTGATCAGTATTTGCCAATTTGCTTCCTAGCAGCATGTTGTACCAGAGTTCAAAGAAGGTATGTACGGAAAAAACAAAGAGCTGTCCAGGGGCAAATAAATTGTGGAGGGAGGGAAGATACTGGGGACAGATGAAGGATATTTTCACTGAGTATCTTATTCAAATCTTTTATTATCGAAATTTATTTTATAAATTTATTTTACAAGGCAATTTAACATATAAAGATTTCCAACTTTATTTTATAGTAGAAGCATTTTTCTGATGACACATCAGTTAATATCCCTTGAAAAGGAATTTCACAGGACATAAGTTTGTTTGGAAAATCTTGAGACTACTATAATAACATCCTATTCGGTCTGCCTAACTTCAGCAACTATTGTTTTTCAAATCTCTCATTAGAAAGAGTGCTTAAATTAGTATCCTTGAAATCCAGCTGATAGATTATTAGTCCCTTGTTTACCTATCCCCCCTAAAAAGAAAATTTTTAATGACTTTCAGTCACTTGTCTTATAAACTTTCCCAATGTTTATTTCTTTTTAGCAGGCCACAATAGCCTGAAAAAGTTAGATTAGGCTGCTTTAGCAGACAACTCACAAATCTGGTGGATTCAAATGACACATGTTTCTCTTGCTCATGTAGTGTGTCTATCACATATCAGTAGGGAGATTCTGATCATATTTAGTGGCTCAGGAACTCAAACTGATGGAGTCTTGCCAGACGGAAGAGAGAAGTCTGCAGTGTTTTAGAACTGGCAGTTAAATACTTTGGTGAGAAAGTGACACATGTCACTTCTCAAAACTTAGTGGTCAGAGCTGGGCTCACCCCTGTAATCCCAGCTACTTGGGAGGCTAAGGTGGGAAAATCACTTGAGGCCAGGAGTTGGAGGTTGCAATGGGCTACAGCCACACTAATATAATATTCATGCCCTCAATGACCTCTGTTCTATCTTTGCTGTTTTTTTCTTCTGTCATACACTTTACACTTCAGATAACCTTGGCTGCTTCTGCCATTCATTTAATAACTAGAAACTATTTATTGCTTATTCACTGGGTATTGAGCAATGTAATAAAACTGGGAAAATGACAGTGAACAAGCTCCAGGGAGAGAGAGAGACAATGACAATTTCATTACAGAGTGATGAGGGCCTCCCTGGTACTAGGGAGCAGATAGGATAAACACCAAACACCAAACGTGTGTGTGTGTGAGAGAGACACAGAGAGAGAGAGAGAGAGAGAGAGAGAGAGAGAGAAAAGGATGGGGACAGGTGGAAGCCAAAGTGGGAGGGACCAACACTGAGTCCAGAAGAACACAGGTGTCCATGTGTCAAGATGGAGGTGGTAGGTAGCCCAGGGAGGGGGAAGAGAATGAGAGAAAGGGCATTCCAAGCTAAGGGAACCGAGAAGGTTAATTTGTACATGGGAAGATAGGAACAAACAAGGCTGAGGATGAGACCCTTGGCCAGTGCACAAGGCTTCTTTGCCACACAGAGGAGCTTGAACTTTACTTTCTCCAAGGTGAAATGGATGCTTTCCCAGATCTTTGTCTTTGATCTCACTATAGCTTTTAAACAGCATTTCCTTCTTCTCACCTCTCTTTTTACAACAAAATACGAGGGACCCCCAAAAACCTGGAGTTCTTTTTTGGAGGGTGGGCCCCCTGTAATACAGGCTTCCTCCAATAGATAAGTGTTCTAGGAACCCATCAGCCTCAGCGTATCAGCTAGCGTTGTTGTGAGAGGCTGTGTTCAGTCTCGGTGAATTTGTTTTTGGAGATTCTTTCAATGGGTTTGCCCATTTTATAATGGGTGATTTACATACGCATCTGCCCACAAGGAGGGTAGTGTTCAGCAGTTTTTGACCATAAACAGCATGACCCCCATATCCTATCCTGCCTATCCACCCAATCTCACGCCAAGTGACTTTTTCTGTTTCCCTGGATGAAAAAAAGTCCTCGAAGGGAAATGTTTTGCCGATATGGAAGAGATGAAACGAAAAACAGCAGAAGCACTAAAAGACATCAAAATGGACGAGTTCAAAAACTGTCTTGAGCAGTGGAAAAAGCATCTCCATAGGTGTATTGAATCAAACGGAAAGTACTTTGCAGTTTAAATATGTAAGAATAAATATACAATTTTCAATAAATAAATTTGGGGTTTTTTGAGCCTTTCCTGGTATATTTACTCTGCAATCCTCACTTAGATCATTCTTCCTCTGTGAAGCATTCTTAATTCTCCCAGCCAGGAACTACCTCCTTCCACATTTTGCTCTTTAAGCACCTCTGGCCTCACTTAGGGGCGAGTCTCTCTGTTGCACATTAAAGTTGTATCTGCCTTTTGCACCATGTGCTCCTTGAAGGAAAGGGAATAAGTTTTGTTCTTTCTCTCTTCTGTCCTTACATTCTTTCCTTCTGGGCACCAAGCTCATAGTAAATGCTCAGTAAATATTTGTGACCCTCAAATCATTTTTTCATAGATTTCTAGTATCGATTTTTAAGCTAGTAGTAGTAAAGGGAGTATCTTTTTCTAAAAGAAAACATCTCTAGTCAAGAAAATAATTAAATGCATCTACTTTTTTGAGAGAGTTTTCATTTGGGGGTGATTAAAACTACTTTGTATTATTAAATTGGATGATTTGGGGGCCATTTTCCTTGCATGGTATTAGGATGAATATTTGAGAATGGAAAATAAATCTATTGGAGGAAAGATTAGAACTTTTTATTTCATTTGTGGAAATTATAAAGACTGGATTAAAATGTCTTTGTTCCTAAATGTTTATTTGTTAAGTAATGTTTTTATGTGAGTGCAAAGATTCATTCAACTGCTTTTTCACATACATGGATGTCATTTATGAATTTTTATGCAATTAAATTAAAAATATTTAAGGAAAATTTGCATCTTTCATGTTTCTAATTTTTATTTTTAAACAAAAACACTTTCTATCCCTAAGGAAATTAGTCTGTATCAAAATGGAGGTAGTTTGCCAGAAGAAAGCCTTGGAGTCAGGATGAATCACCCCAAAATATGACTGAAGGATCCCATATATGCTTCCCTGGCATATTTTGAGCTGGTTATTCTGAGAAACTGTGGACATGGGAGTAGCTCTGAAAAGCTGCATATATGATGGAAATCTACATTAGTAATAGCAGCTGTATCGGGTTTGCTCTGAGCCAACTTGTATTACCTAAGAGACTTTGACTCTGCATAACAAGACAACCTTTATTCACCATGCAGTTTCTCCCCTCACGCTCCCATAACTTGTCTCCACCACCTCTGGGAAGCCCCAGGCCCCCATTCCTTTCTGTACCCCAGGATGCTGTGTACAGTTTAATTATCTGGTCCTTCTTCAAGTCTCATATATTGTGGGACTCCTGTGTGTATGTAAATAATTCAATATGGTTTTCCTCCTGTTAATCTGTTTTATGCCAACTTAATTTGTAGCCCAGCCAAAGTTCCTAGGAAGGTATTTTCCCATCCCAACAAAAGCAAATCATGTATATGTTATTGCTCTTCAGTTTCTAGTTCTGTGAATGCCCAAAATATGACTGTAGGAATCCCTACATGTTTCTTTGGCGTATTTTGAATAAAGCATATTTTAGCACTAGATGAAGTTCAATCTTCTGTTTGTAAATAGTACTCAGAGTTACAGGTTTGTATACATTTTTAGGTTTTCCCAGGATATGGTTGTACAGTTTAGTAAAACATATAGTGTCCTGAAGCCTGTGACATCTAAACCCACCTGTTTTTTGCCTCAAATATTTAAGTGGGTGCAGTATATTCATTTATCTCTAAGGATGTTGATAAGTGTCTACCAGTTCATCCTCACCCTCTCACCCTGTCCACTTTGTTATTTGTAAGATGTGTTTGTAGGATGGCCTGAGATTAGGGCCATTTGTACAAGGGACTGAAAACTAATTACCCTGTGTGATTCCAACTTCATGCTCATTAATAACTTGCTCTAATCAACTGGACTAACTAGCACTAAAAGCACACGGTATTGAATTTAAACATTACTCCAGAATATGGTAATTTAAAAGTAGAATGGCCATGATCTGTTTTTGGATAATCTTGGAATCTATACTTAAAAAACCAAATCCTAGGAAATGTGTAGACCAAAAAATTCAATTTTTGATTTTGTCAACCAGAAAAGCATCTGGTCAGCACAAGGCTTACCTTTTGGTCAGCAGTATCACACAGTGCTGGAATTTTTCTGAGAACAAAGAGTGTGATTTGTCATTCTTAATAACTCCTGTAGAAAGATTAACTTTGTCTTAATATTTTCTGTAAGTACTACGGAACAACACACAAAGACATCTTTTTGAATATTTTTTTAATGACTCATTTCCTAGGTGTGCTCAATCATGATTAAATCATGAAAGCTACAATACATTTAAATTTAAGATTTTTATTTTCTGGGTAAGTAAAATTGGAGAAAAATCATTCTTTTTTGGCAGGTCATCTGGTAACTTCTCTAAGAAGGAAGGAGTAAACATGTTTCATTTGCTTTAAGCAAATCCATATGGTGCCAATCAGTACCAACAAGGCCAGTTGAGAGTTGGATTTCACTAGTGGGTTTTGAAATTTCATCTGATCATCTATCATTTCTATTACTAGATTCTATGTAGATTTTCTTTCTTGTACTTTCACTTAATACTTTCAAGAGACTATCTAAAATTAGTGGATATGTTATATTTTTCTGCATAATTCATAAATAATAATTTAACCAAAACTAACAGGAAATTCTCCTGGAAGTCTGATCCCTAATGAATACAGAAACCAAGTTCAGCACATTAAAGGAAGTAATTAAGAAGGCACCCTATTGTGTTGAGGTATGCTAGGTCAGCCAAAATGAAGGATAATTTTTTTAACGAGTTTTTGTTGAATTTAAAGTATGTCTTATTTTTTTTTAATTAAAAGAATTTGTTAGTAGGTATGCTACTCTATAAATTTTTATTTTTAAAATTATTCTCTGTGTAACTTGAAGATGATTTTTTAAAAATAAATGGCCTAGACGTGCCAATAAAAGTACTTACTTAATTTTCAAAGAAAAAAAAGTCATAAATACCATAGGCATTTTCTAGCTAATTATATACACACAAGGGGTAAGTATGTGTGTGCGTGTGTGTGTATGCATTTGTGCCATGTAACATGCCAGCCATGCAATAACTGTTAATTGTGAAAGGTTATAAGAGGTCATCTGTTTCATCACCTACTTCAGAAAGGGCTGCTCCTGTATAACCACTGGAATATGATTAGCTAATGTGGTTTGTTACCTCTTACTCTTCCATCTTGTCTTTCTTTAATAAAGTCATGGCTATAACCAGCCCATACAGAGTGTTCACTATTTGGCACTGCTATGCTTGACACAGACTGTCTTACTTAACTCTTTTCCATGTCTGCCTCATGTATTACCTTTAAACTACTTTTCTTTCTTTCCCCTTCTTCTCTTATTACTAACTTTAGGTGAGTTCACCTCTCTTTATCCTTCTATTCTCATGTTCATACTTCTTATTCTCAATTTTTGTATCCCATTTCCTCTATTTGTATCACCACTTTATCTTCCTGGCTTTTTTTTTTTTCCATTTCCTTCTTTCTATCACATTTATTCTAGTACTTTTACCTTTCCTAAAATCCTTAACTGATAGCCTCTGCCGGGCAGTGAGCTCTCAAGGTACTTAGGGTCAGTGTTTGAGACTCCCAAGGCTGAGCTGCTTATTGATGGGGCTAGGTGAGGCCAACAGGCAGGCTGAGTACCTGGGAAGTCCTGTGGGTCAGGAAGCAACATTGCTAATGAGTGGAGCACGTGATGCCAGTTGGGTTCAGAAATAATCACTCAGTCAGATTGCTATTCAGATTAGCAATTTTGTGAGAAGGAAAGAAAGGCCCAACCTTTCCTGATGAGTATCTCAAATACGCCCTTCCCAGAAAAGATCCTTCAGAGCAGTGCTTAAGAAGCAAGAGCCTGAGCCAGTCACTTGGAAGGCTTGTTAAAACACATCCCGAGGTCTAGGGTGGGGATCAAGAATTTGCAATTCTAACTAGCTCCCAGGTTACACAGGTGCTGCCTGCCTACAGACCACTGCTTGAGTAGCTCGGCTTTATAGCTCTTTCCATTTTTTCTAATCTCTTGTTTTAAATAATTCTGGATATAGTTCAAGGCCAGTCACCTGTACCTTTCTTCCAGTGAAAATGATTTGCAGGCAACTCCTGTTGCATGAAATTCACTCATTCGAGTCTTTCTTATGGCTAAAGAACCCATTTTTTTCATGAAAATCAATTTTGTAAAGTTTTCACTACTCTTCCTTTCCTTCTCCTTGTTGTCTACATCATTCTCCAGCATAGATAAGTTAACTGAACTTAGTCATCTTTATATATTTTAAATAGAAGAGTGACTTGTCTAATTCAGACCTAGTTGTGTGAATTAGCTTTTGGTTTCTATATATCACATTTAAAAAAGAAAAGATATATATTTATGTTGCACTTACATGTAAAGTAAAGTAGTACTTACTGTGCAAAGCAAACTGGAGATACAGGAAAAAAAAAAAAGTAAGACATAGACCTCGAGCTCAAGATGCTTTGAAACTCTGTAGGATGAGAAAACAAAACAAAACAATAACAACAGAGAATAACAATAACAACAGAGGAATAGAACTTTTGGGACTGAAATGGACCAATTAAACACTACATATTGAGTAGCAATGTAAAATTGAAATAGCAATACAAGAGAAAATAATTGAGTCGGTCGTGTTTAACTGCAAAACAGAATGGCATAGATAAAATTGTTTGTCAGTGCCCACACAAATATACTTCCTGTCTATGCCACACAATTATCATGTGATAGAGGCCCCCTTTTTGTCCTTTGTTTTGTCCTATCTCCTCTACTATAATTTAAGGCCATTTGAGGCAGAGACAATGTCTCAGGCCTCATGTTACCAGCACTTAAGATAGCAAAGAATACAGTCCCTGTTTGTTGTTCATTTAATAAGTGAAAGTGAGCACATAGGACATGAACTTGTTGGGAAATAAGATGGTCGTTGAGTCATATTTTTTTAAAAACTTACCAGGTAATTTCACATCAACTGTATTAAAGATCTTTGTAGTAAGTAGCACCTAAATCCACACATGATGTCCTATATCTAAAATGATCTTATTAGCATATATAGAACTAATCATTTTATTCAACAGGTATTATTTATTGCAAGTTTATCTGTCTCCATCATAGCTTTTTAGCCCTTATTCTTCATCATAACATACTTATGACACAGGGTGGAAAGTACACTACATGATGATGAAACAATTTGTCTGAGGACCCAGTGGTTGAACTGGGATTCAAGCCCAGTCAATCCAGTTCCCAGTACTGTGCTCCCGAGCCCTGTGCCACATGCAACATCTCCTTACCTCCCTCACCCAGGGAACCACTGTCACAGTCTCCCTCCCTACAACCAGGTGACACTCTCCCTTGCATTATATCTTCTTATAAAGTTGAGCATTGATGCTTCCAGGGTATAAATGGGATGTGTGTGTGGTGCATGTAGGTTTTGGGCTTGGCCTTGACCTACCACCAAGTTTAGGTGGTTCAAATCTGAATAGGGTGGCTACAGTGAGCTTAGTTTGATGCTAGTTTGAATACAATACTGGAACTTATGCATTCAAGTCTCTGTTAAAATATTTTTATGGTTTTTAAAATTAAGATCGGGATTGCAATTCTTTATTATCTGAAATTTGGTTATCTATTTTTGTAAATTGTTGATCCTACTCACAGTTTCCCCCTCTGTAGCTAGATGATTTCCTCTCACATTATTTCTTTTTGCAAGATTGGACACTGATGCTTTTAAGGTATAAAGGAGGGATGTCTGGTCCATGTAGGTTTGGGGTTTTGCCCTGATCTAGTGCTGATATGATCGAAGCAGTTCAACTTTAGGTAATATGAAGCAGTCTTGGCTAGCATCTTATCCCTCTTTGAGCTCCTAAAGGACTTTTCATTATTTCTGGCTTGTTATGGAAGGCTGGTATACATGCAGTACAGCAGGACAGAATCATTTGCCCAGTAAATGAAGAAACAAATGAAAAAGTCTGGGAGAATTCTGTATCACCTGAAATTCGTAAGCAGAGTTTTATTTTAAAATATAATTGTAGTAATTATAAAAGTATGATTAATAACAGCTCTCATACAATTTTCAGTCTCCTCATTAAGCCCAAATTCCTCTTGGTTATATGTATAAGGGAAAAAATGGGTCAAATTTATGTTAACAGTCATCAACTTACAAAGGAAATAGTAATCTAAAGCAGTTTCTTTTATTTAAAATTAGCCTCTGCTTGAAATAATATATTTACAATTTTCTCTTAAACATAGGTTTTATTTGTTTGAACAATAATGAATGCATTACTTTTATTAGTATTATGTACAACTAGTAGCAGAAATTGCATAATGAAAAAAAAGTCCAGTTCTTTCACTTCCTTGAATGTAAAACGTTTGAGAGGAAAATAAAAAATTCTTCCTGTACATCTTATGATTAAAAGAATGTATGCTGTGTGTAGACCTGAAAACAAAATGAAAAAATTGTTTTAAATACAAAAATGATGAGCTGTCTTCTGCCAATCTTAATATTAGAATAAATGTTGAACGTATAAATTCCTATGCTTATATCTGTGCAGTTCATCAGGATATTTATTTCTACACCCATATTTTTTGTTTCTATACATCCTTGCATATTTTCAGTTTTAGTCATTTGTTTTCATATTATTGTCCAAAAATTTGATTAAAATGATGTTTAAAATACCATATGTAAAGGAAAACATTTTGTTGCTGACAATACATCTACACCCATATATAGGCAATTCATCCCCTTTCTCTTTTCATTTAATTGTCCTATTTCTGACTCTTTTCTTTTCATAGAACCACATCTTGACCACTTTTCACAGGGCTTTGGTCAGCACTGATATTCTACAAAGTATTTTTCATGTTTGACATATATACACCAAAACAGAAATGTACACATATATAAAACAATCCACTAAGACATACTCTTTTTAAAATTATTATAAAGAGTGGGGTACAATTCAGGGTTAGGTATACAAACGTTGACTATGCAGGTACCCTTGTTAATGAGTTATGCTCCTCCCTCCCCTAGCAGTTTCCCTCAACTGCCAATCCCACACCCCCTCCCCTGACAGTTTCCCACTACTGCCAATCCCTTTCTTATAGTATTATAGTTGTTCAAAGTTCGCTTATGAGTGAGAACATATGGTACTCTGTTCTTTGTTTCTGTGATAGGTCACTGAGTATGATCGACTCTAAATCCATCCAAGTTGCTGCAAAGTCCATAAGTTTGTCCTTCTTTATGGCTATATTCCATTGTATAAATGTACCACATTTTTTTTTACCCAGTCCAGCTTTAATGGGCAACATGGTTGGTTCCATGTTTTTTGCTATTGTGAATAGAGCTGCAACAAACATATATGTGCAGGTATCTTTTTTGTAGAATTATTTGAGTTCCTCCAGGTATATTCCCAATAGGGGAATTGCTGGGTCGTATGGAAGGTCAATTTCTAGTTCTTTCAGTAATCGCCACACTGTCTTCCAGAGAGGTTGCACTAATTTGCATTCCCACTGGCAGTGTAGAAGTGTTTCTTTTTCTCCACATCCTCACCAGCATCTGTTGTTGTTTATTTTATTAATGATGGCCATTCTTACTGGGGTTAGGTGTTATCTCAATATGATTTTGATTTGCATTTCTCTGATGATGAGTGAGGCAGCACTTTTTCATGTGTCTGTTGGCTGCCCATATGTCTTCTTTTGAGAAGTGTAAGACATACCCTTTTTGTTTGTTTGTTTGTTTGTTTGTTTTGAGTTAGAGTCTCACTCGGTCGCCCAGACTGGAGTGCAGTGGTACGCTCCTGGCCACCACAGCCTCAACCTGCTGGGCTCTGGCGATCCTTCTGCCTCAGCCTTCCAAGTTGCTGGAACTACAGGCGCACGCTACCATGCCCAGCTAATTTTTTTGATTTATTGTAGAGATGAGGTCTCACCAAGTTGCCCAGGTGGGTCTTGAACCCACGGGCTCAGGCAATTCACTCACCTCGGCCTCCCAAAGCACGGGATTACAGGCTGAGCCACCGAGCCCAGAAGACATACTCTTAATGTGTACGTGTGTGTGAGTATACACATGTATTTTCCCCATGCTCTAAGTACAGGGAGCGCTTGCCAGAAGGTACAGTATAGCTTTGTCTTGTGGTCATTAGTAAGTCTTCCCGTGAATAAATTCATGAGCGTTCTATTGAGATATTCTGACTTCAGTGTATACTTTGAGTTAATCCATGATCAAAGGATAATACTGTTTGAAGGCAAAACATTTTATTTTTGTGTGTGTGTGTTAAGGTCTCACTTTGTATCCCAGGCTAGAGTACAGTGGCATGATCACAGTTCACCATTCCTTTGACCTCCTGGCCTCAGGCAATCCTTCCACCTCAGCATCCCAGGTAACTTGCATTACAGGCACACACCATTACTCCTGCCTAAATTTTTGATTTTTTTGTAAAGATGAGGTCTCACCATGTTGCCCAGGCTGGTATCAACCTCCTGGGCTCAAGTGATCCTCCTACCTTGGAGTCCCAAACTGCTGGGTTTGCAGACATGAGCCACTGCATCCAGCTGGCAAAACTATTTAGAGGAGGAAAAATTCATCCTGATGCCACTCTCATGATTTATGCCATATGCATACTTCTTGTTTTCTACCACCAATTTTGTTTCCTAGCAAACAATGTTGACTTCTGTGACAATAGCATGCTAGGGATAGGGCTGCAGCTATAGAAAAGAAAAAAGAAAGATGTTTCTATATGTTAAAATACAGATTTACCATAGCTGAAAACTTCTTCAAACTAATTATCAGTGAAACTGTGGGTAAAAATCAAATTAGGATTGACAGAATGCATTGGCTGATAGGGAGGGTGTTGTTACCACTGCTGCCATTTGGAAGGACTGGCCTGCAACTGTGAGGGAAGTGGCTGGAAGAAACTATGGCTGGACACTAGCCAGGGTAAATAACACTAGACACACATATCCACCAGAACCATACTATCCCTGTCCTGCAAAATGCTCTTCAGGTAAAGTAGCCATTGTTGGGGACTTGTTTTTTGCCTTTCATCCATGATGTATGTTTACTTAAAATACTTCCCATCTCTGAAAAGACACCTGTGGGGTTAGATAAGAGATATTAGGATCAACTCATGGTTTAATAGATAGACATGGAAATAGATATAAATGTACACATGTATGTGTGCCTGCATGCATATTATAAAACTATTTCCTATCGCTGTCTGCTGAGAGGACTTGGGAACAATGACACCCCAGTAGCAGTGAGCACAGATTTTGGTTTCTAAATATCATTCTTCAATACACTATGAGGGCTGCATGGAGAAATGGTGAATTGTAGAACTGGGACTGGGAATGAACAAGATGATGAGCGTGGAACATCTTTTGGTGGCAGTAAGTAAAGAAGTGCTCAAAGAATGGTAGGGACAAAGCAAAAGAACACAGGGTCCAGCCTGAAGGAATTCCCACAGGACCAATTGGAACAATTTGCTCCTCATAATAAATAAAATATTAATGGTTTATAATCCAATGAATAAAACAATGAAGTCCACAACAAAACAGGTGAGTGGGTGAGGACAGAAAGCTTTTCCTTATGATTGAAATTCAAATCATTACTGGGGAAATAATGATTAAAGTAGGATAATTGCCATTTGGTAATCATCATAATGATAACTGGTTCAGACAAGATTCATTAATGGAGGCTAAAACTAATGGTAGAGAGTTGGAGAGGTACCAGGATATTTACAGAGTCTCAAAGTATTTCCCCACAAGAAATATCAATTGCAAAAGGTAAATAGTAAATTTACAGTGGATAAACCTGGCAAACATAGTGCAATCAGTTAACATTCTGATCACTAGTATCAATGCCTTACAGTCAAAGACCAGCAGAAATGCACCTGCAGTTGAACAAGCAGGGTTTATTAATTATTGCAGGGATGGAAAACACACATTATGAGAAACCATGAGGCATCTCAGTAAGAAGGTGTTAGAAAGGACTTATAGGATGTGGACTTGTGTTAGGTAATTTGGAGAAGGGTTTAAGGAAGTGGTTCTGGAATGGATGCTGATAGGAAGTGGGGTGGGGGAAGTAATTCTGTGGTTGGGTATTTTGCTAAATCTTATACAGAAGGAAGGAAGATCAGACTGAAGCTAGATTGGTAAAGAAACCACAGGCATACACATTAGCCAGGAGAGAGAGATGTTTAGTCATTTGTATGATGATGACAACGTTCATGGTCTTGTCTATGTTCTGACATAATAATGAATGGTATTGTCACAAAGTCATAGAGTGATCTTGACTGATTGTGCTGGTCAAACAAAACAGACCTTGACTGGTGTTCTGGTAGCCTATGTTCAACAGAAGAACCCCAAGGCCCAGCTGTGAGTGCCAACTTATCTCCTAGCAACACCAAGGTCACTGGTGGTATTCTCAGATCCCAGATGTCAAAGACAAATCAGCATTGTCTACCAACATGATTTATTGAAAAGGAAACACCACAATTTCTGTGACATTCTTGCCAAAAACTCATAACCAGAATCTTAATCATAAGGAGACATCACACAAATGCAAACTGATGGATATTTTGCAGAATAGCACACGATATTCCTCCAAATGTCAATGTCATGAACAAAAGGCAGACTGAGGAATTGTTCTAAATTAAAGGAGACTAGCAAGACATAACAACTGACTACAATGCATAATTTAGAATTTTCTTTTGTTATATAGGACATTACAAAGATAATTGGCAAATTCTGAATAAGTCTATAGATTAAACAATGCATACGTGTTAATGCTCTGATTTTGATAATTACACTGTAATTCATAAGAGGATGATTTTTACTGTTCGAAAACACATTTTTACTGAAGCATTTAGGGGCAAAGGGAAATCATATCTGCAACTTTCAAACAGTTCAGAAAAACATATGTAAATGTTTATGTATATGTATACATGTGTGTACATGCAAAGGGAAGAATAAAACAAGATTTGGAAATTCAGGGTGAAGAATAAATGGAAATTCTTTATGCAATTTTTATAAATGTTCTGAAGTCTGTCATTATGTCAATTTAAAGTGAAAAAAAATTATCTTCCTTTTCCCATTTACCAAATTCTTTTCTTTTTGGGGGGGATAAAGATAAGCCAGGTGAATTCAGCCTTGCTGTTTGAATCAGTGTATTCTTGAGTAAAATATCTATTTATATTTACATTTGCATCTAAACCTCCTATGGTAATTTTTTATAGACATCATAAGGCTGTTAATGTGGGGTTTTCTTGGAGGTGGGTACTTCCTTTAGAAGACCCTGTATTTGATGAAATTTGTTATAATTCATATTTTCTTGCTTCTGTAGATATAAATTTCCCTGAATATAAGCATTAAGTTTTGTTTTTTAAAAAACCCCTCTAATGATGGAGGTAGTGTATCATGAAAAGTGATTCACATGTAAGCATCTACGTGTTGAACATTTTCTATTCTGTTTTTTTCCATGTATTGTTGACATCAGCCTGTAATCAACATATTCTCAGTAGTCAGGCACTCATAAAACTTATTGCCTAATCAAACGGTCTCTTGACCCTTTTGCTAACTACTCTGTGTTTGGCATGGCTGAACATGCTTTCCCATTAGGACTGTGCAGCCTAGCCATCTCCTACCTCCTATTTCTTCTCCAGCATTTGGCGGACCCTTTAGTGGGCCCACCCTTCATGCAGATGTCCATCCTGACTGCTTCCCATTCCATTCTCTGTGCTGTCCCTGGACACTTTCGCCTGCTCCAAAATAGTACCACCCAGACACTTCCGACTCCCAAATCTCTACCTTATGGCCAGAATTCCCTTCAGAGATCTTGTTTTATCTATTTATCCTCCTACTTAACATCCCCACTTGCAAATCCATAGACTTCTGAAACTCAAGACATCCAAGGTTAAACTCATTTGTTTCTCCCATCAGCCTGTTCCTCCTCCTGCCTCTCTCATCCCAGGGAAAGGCTTCATTTTTGTCCAGTTGCTCTAACTTCAGGTTATTCACTTTATTCTTCTGACTCCTCCATCACCAATATATCCAGCCAGTTTGTCACCAGATCTTATCAATTTGTCTTCAAAATAATCTTTTGCTTTCTTCCATCCCCTCCACCTCATTTTCCACCACTTTACTCTAGTCCCTTTTCATCTCTTTCCTGGACCACTAAGTGGCCTTCTAGTCATAACTGGTCTCTTCTTCAGAGTGTCCTTGAACTACATCATTCTCCTCCTTGAATGCCTTTCATAGTTGTCTACTGGCTACAGAATAAAGCTCCCAGCATGGCACAGGAAGCACTTACCCAGTGGGGGCTCTGACCTCTACTCTTGGAGAAGTAGACACCATCTACTCGGGTCAATCTGAGTTATTTGAATCTAGCCTTTGTTCATGCTGTTTGCATTGCCTGGCCTCTTGGCACTCCCCTGCTTCCACCTGTGTACCTACCAAACTCTGACTCTTCATGGTACTGTTTAGATGTGGTACACCTTCTCTCAATTCCCCTGCCCCAAGTAAAATTAATTGCTTGCCTTATCACATGCTGCTTTTTCAGCAGATCATATTGAATTGTGAAAGTTATTCAGATTTGTTTTCTCCCTACCAGGCTCTATGGTCCATTAGTGAGGGAACTGTGTCTCATTCATCTTGTATTTCTGAGTGCCCACACAGAACTTATGATTAAATGTTCAACAAACACTTGTTGAAATGGACTAAGATTTGAATTCTTCCATCCCCATCTACAGAATGTTCTGCTGTCCTGTGCGTCTTTGCCACCTTTTACAAATTTACATGAGCGCAATGAACAATGAATACATTGCTACATATTCTTCAGAAAAAAAAGTATTACATAGCTATCATTTATTGAGTTCTTGCTAGGTATTGTTTTTAAGTAATATTTGCATATTAGTTCATTTAATCCTTCCAATAACATTATGATCATCATCCTCACTTTAAAGAGGAGATAACTGAGATCAGAGGAGTTAAGTTACTTGCCCATGGACATAAAGCTAAGAAGCAGAAGAGCCAGGATTTGAACTCAGGCAATTTGGCTGCAGAGTAGACATTCTTAACTAATATCCCATACTGCTTCCACTTATGGTGTGCTGTCCCAGTTTTTCCTTTGTCTTAATTTTTTGAACAGATGTTTCTTTAGGAACAGGAAATACTACATCTCAGTATACTTTCATCTATTTGGAAAAATAAGTATGGGAGTGTTTCACTGATAAAATGTTTGATATATAATTTATCATTTAAAAATAGTTAAATAAAATATAACATGCTATTTTATCTTATGATTTGCCTTACAATTTTATAAGTTCAACATTTGGCTGATGGGAAAATACTAAAATGTGTTACTTTTGTCTTTCTCAAGGAAGTGTGGAATTTTAGAGTCAAAATGGACTCCAAAGATTATTCAGAAAGATTACCCTCAAAATCCTGGAATTATCTTTTGGAGGGTGGGCCCCTTGTGGTACAGGATTCCCCTGTTATAATAGGTAAGAATTCTAGGATCCCATCGGCATCAGTGTACCAGCTAGCATTGTGAGAAAGGCTGCATTAGGCTTCAGTGAATTTTTTTGTCAGAACTTCTTTCAGTGCATTTCCCATTTCATGGTGGATGATTTACAAGCACATTTGCCCACACTGTGATGTGTGTTCGGTAATTTTTAACCTCAAAATAGTATGACGTCATACACTGTGCCCTACATTCCCTATTCACCTGATCATCCCCAAGTGATTTTTTTTTTTTTGTTTCCCTGGATGAAAAAAGTCCTAAAAAATGAAACCTTTTGCCAATGTGGAAGATGTGAAATAAAAAAAAGGCAAAAGCACTAAAAGGCATCAAAATTGATTACTTCAAAAGCTGTTTTGAGCAGTGAAAAAGGGGTCCTGATAGGCATATTGCATCAAAAGAAGAGTACTTTGAAGGTGACTGAAGTTAAATATGTAAGAATAATTATACAATTTTTATAAATAAATTCCAGGTTTGTTGAGTCCCCTTGTATAAATATAATTGTTAGATAAAGTTATAAGTAGGAGTTTTATTAAATGCCCACTATGAGTTCAGAACACATGAATATGTCATTTTTCCTCAAGGAAGATGCATGTCTACATAATACAGCTAAAAATTTTATAACCTCACTTTTTGGTCAAGCAAGCTATTAAAATAGCTTCTTGGCAATTAATCTTTTCTTTACATATTAGTAATCACTCTTTATTTAGTTTATTCTTCCTGAAGTTGGTTTTCTGAAAAAAGAATAAATCTCTGCTAGACATTCTACATTGGAGGAATTATAAACAAGTAGAAAATTTCAAGATTTCTATCATTTAATCTATAAAGCAAAATACTTGGTTAAATTAAAATTAATCTTCACTGTATTTTTTAAAGATGAAGAAGAGATATTGTTATTTGAAAACAAAATGATACAGCCCCAAAAGACATATAAGAAAGTTCAGCCTCTTTAAAAAAAAAAAGTAAAAACAAGGTCAGGAGGAGCCATAATTTAAGGAATCAGGAAGAGAATTTGACTTTATCATCTTATATTTGACTTGGGAGTGAGATGTGCAGAATAACTATCTACAGCTATTACAAGATGGAATTCCAGAATGTTTAGGAGCTAAAGAGACTGTAAGAGTCATTAGCAGGGAAAGTCATGGATACTATCAGTTTTTCTGTGGGTAAGTGGGCCAGAGCATGAAGTGCTTAATTAATTTATTTAGAATCACCAAGTAGGTTATGACAACATTCTGGGTGATATAGGACTGAATGTAAGAAATCTTTTTTTAATATATATTTTTTTATTTTAAAGTTGTGGGGTACAGTTAAGGGTTAGGTATACAAATATTCATTGTTCAGGAACCCTTGTTGATGAGGTGTGCCCCCCTTTCCCCAGACAGATATTGACTACCGTTAATCCCACCTCCCTTCCCCTCCCTGGCCCCCTACCATAGTTTCCCGCCACTGCCAATTCTTTTCTTGTAGTATTATGGAAGTTGTTCAAGGTTCACTTATGAGTGAAAACATGTGATGCTCAGATCTTTGCTTCTGTGAGAGATCACTCAGTATTATAAACTCTAATTTCATCCAGGTTGCTGCGAAATTCATGATTTTGTTCTTTTTTATGGCTGCGTAATATTCCATTGTGTATATGTACCACATTTAAAAAATCCAGTCCTCTTTTGATGGACAGCATGGTTGGTTCCATGATCTTGCTATTGTGAACAATGCTGCAATAAACATATTTGTGCAGGTATCTTTTTTATAGAGTGATTTGAGATCTTCAGGGTATATTCCCAGTAGGGGGATTGCAGGGTCATACGGAAGGTCAATTTTTAGAACTTTTAGGAATTGCCACACTGATTTCCACAGAGGTTGCACTAATTTATACTCCTACCAACAGTGTAGAAATATTCCCTTTTCACCACATCCTCTCCAGCATCTGTTATTTTTTGAGTTATTGATAATAGCCATTCTGACTGGAGTTAGGATCTACAAGGAACTCAAATGTGCTGGAAAGAAAAAAACAAACAACCCCATTACAAAGTGGGCAAAAGATATGAGCAGACACTTCTCAAAAGAAGACATGAGTGGCCAACAGATACATGAAGAAATGTTCAACCTCACTAGTCATCAAGGAGATGTAAATGAATGTAAGAAATCTAATAGCAATGTAGAAGACGGCTGAGTCTAACTAAGCCATTGGACCTGATTCTAAGGCCGTCTTCTACAGATCTTTCTATTGGTGACGTCCTGCTGGGTCCTGCTGGGTCTGACCTGGCACCCTAAGGTTCACAGCATGGTCGGTTTGGTTACTTTCTCTTCTGTGGGGAGGCTGGTTGCTGTTGGATGAGACTAGTGACCTGAGAGACCCCAGGTCCCTCTCACGCTATGAGTCTTGAGTTTATAGGTTCCAGTGCATTTAGGACTGATTTTCTAGATGCCATCTGGCCCCCAAAGCTTAAAGCCAGTGAGAATGTTGTCCTTAGGGAAGATCACAGAAACAAATTAGAGCCTTCCCTTCCAGACTCCCATCCCCTAGAATAAGAGTGATAAAAATGACAGGTTGGATAAAGAGAAAGTGTAATATGTGTTACAATATGAAATGATTATGACCAAAGAGCAAATATTCTGGTTTATCCTTTTTGAAAGTTAAACTAATTAAGCTTACTATGCTTTCTGACCAACTCCTATGTAGATAAAGACAATTTTACAAATTGTCTTTTATAAAAAGTTATCATCGGATTTATTTTCTTTATTAATCCTGTGTGATCCAATTTCAGTTCCACTCACATTCTTTACATGTAAAATCTGGATGTTAATAAAATGAAAGTAACCTTATATTATTTGACTTAGGCTGGGTACAGTGGCTCATGCCTGTAATCCCAGCACTTTAGGTGAAGGAGAGAGGATTGCCTGAGCCCAGGGGTTTGAGACCAGCCTGGGCAACTTGGCAAGACTTCATCTCCACAATAAACTTAAAAAGTAGCCAGGTGTGCCGCTGCACTACAGCCTGGGCAGCTGAGAGCGACTCTTGACTAAAAAAAAAAAAAAAAAAAAATCTGACTTAGAGGCAAGTATTTGTAGAGAGCAACCAGAATAAAAATAAGTGTACTTCATTCAAGCACACTTTGTGTGCCAACAGAGGTAAACATAGCATAGTTCCCAAGTAGAGAGCTGCCCACTTGGTGTTCTCCCAATTAAGAAGGCTGAAACAAAACTTTAAATTTCCCTTTTTATAGTTTCTTGAGCTGTTTAGGTATTAATGAACTTTAGTTGAACTACATTGAATTTTATTTTTTAAATTTTAATTTAATTTAATTTTTTGAGTCAGGATCTTGCTCTGCCATACAGGCTTCAGTGCAGTGTCATAATTATGGCTCACTGCAGCCTTGATCTCCTGGGCTCTCAAGCGATTCTCCTGCCTCAGCCTCCCAAGTAGCTGGCACATGCCACAATTCCTGGTTATTTTTTTTTTTTCCTTGTAGAGACAAGGTCTCACTATGTTACCAAGGCTGGTATAGAATTCCTGGGCTCAAGAGATCCTCCTGCCTTGGCCTCCCAAATTGCTGGGATTACAAGCATGAGCCACCACACCTGGCATGAACTATATTGAGTGTTAGTGTGGTATAAGGTAAGAGTAAATTTATAACACTGTAGGGTGACTATAGTTAACAATAATATATTATAAAACAGGACCCAAAAGAAACCAGAATTATCTTTTTGGAGGGTGATCCCCTTGTAGTATGATTGGAGTTTATGCCTCCTGATCAAATGATCAACCAAATGTTTTATCTGGAAGTTTTCAGAAAGTTGTGTCTCGATTTGTGGAAGAAACATCCTGAGTTGTGGAAAACATGTTCTTCCACCATGATAATGCACTTGCCCACACTGAGCTGAGTGTTCAGCAGTTTTTGACCTCCCTATTCACCTGATCTCACCCTAGCAACTTTTTTTTTTCCCAAATGAAAAAAGTCCTTAAAGGGAAACGTTTTGTTGATGTGGAAGAGGGGAAACAAAAAGCATCAGAAGCACTAAAAGGCAACAAAATTGACAAGTTCACAAACTGTTCTGAGCAGTGGAAAAAGCATCTCAATAAGTGTAGGTGCATCAAACGAATACTTTGAAGGTGACAAGTTTAAACATGCAAGAATAAATACACAATTTTTAATAAATAAATTCCAGTTTTTGGGAGGTGCTCCCTGTGTAGTTTCAAATAACTAGGAGGAAAATTTTGAATGTTCCCAACACAAAGAAAGGATGAATGTTTGAGATGATGGATATGCTAATTACCCTGATCTGATCACTATACATTATATGTATTGAAAAAACAATGTACCCCATGAATATGTATAATTATTTGTCAATTTACAAAATTAAAATTTTAAAAAAGAATAAATGTAACTATAAAAGACTAGAACGATACACTGACTTCTCTTCAAATTAACTTTAGAAATTAAAGAGATATTTTTTCAAAACCACAAAATATTGCTACAAATTATTAATTAGCACATTGAGTCAATGTGCTAATATTACTTAAAATTTCTGTGCAATTGCAGACATGTTATCAAAAGAGCCATTGATTTCTAATACTAACTTCCACCAAAGCCCTGTTCAGTCTCTTCTCTCCTTCTTTTGGAATTACTGCTTCACTGCAGTAATTCTTCCTTTTAAAACAGTTACTATAGATTCTGTTTAGATTTTCTAAGTACTGGGCAGTGATTTATCTTCTTTCTCTTATAACTGCTCTCTCAAAAGCTCACCAACAGTCAAGACTCTCTAAAGGGCCAGAGTAATTTGATTTTTTTTTTCAGTCAGGTTCTCACTCAGTCTCCCAGGCTGGAGTGCAGTGGCACCATTATGGCTCACAGGTGACTCCCTGTCTGCTGCCTGCTGCCTGCTCTCTGTGTCCTTGGGCTCTTGGCCACTTCATTCAACTCCAAAAGCTTGCCTACTTTCTGCTCATGCAGTGACTTGGAGCAGTCCTCAGAAGGGGTCTATGAGTAAAACCATGTCCTTTGTCTACACTGCATTCCTGTATGACTGCACTGCCACAATCGGAAAAGCCCTTCCGCCTTAATTTGTTTCTGTGAAGAATAATACAAATATGATATGTCACATTATACATTTTCATGCAATGCTGCTGCAATATATTCAATTCCACTTAATCCTCACAACAGTTCTCTGAAATTTTATTCTCGTCTGAGACAAGTCACTTGCCATCTCTGAGCTACAGTTTCATCTTTCTGAGCTGATTTAGCTGTAAATGGCAACTTTTTCCTCTGCATCACAACAGCCTCAACCTGTTAATTTTATATGAAGTTACATTCATGTGGGTCATAAGTCTTCACAATGTTAAATGTCAATCCGTTGTTTTGTTCAATGTTCTTAATTTCAGGGTTGGCAAACAAGGACAACAACGAAACAACAACAAATGGCCAAAGGAAGCTCCACCTTTAATCTTTCTAAAGACAAGGGGCAAGAGGAGGCCTTATCATGAGGTGTCAGCCACCAGGAAGGAACCTGGGGACAATCTCCTCCCAGGAAGTCACAGATTTCTACTGGCCTGACACACTGAGTTAGGAGGCTCTGTGGAAAAAGCATGTGCTCTTTTTCCTCTACTGCCAGAAAAAAAGTTTACAAGTCTTTGTTCTCCCTATACTCTTGTAGTTAGGTAGTTAGGGCCTCCATTTATGTCCAGGGGGCCAGGCCTGAGCATTTGTAAATGAACGAAAGGTAGATGAATAGCTCAGAAGAACAAATGTTAAGATTGTCATTATTTTTGAGCCTAATGATCTAGTAATCAGAAAAAAAAAATTAAGAACAACAAAATAATCCTAAAGGAGGACAAGAATCTTAAAACATACTACTTGGAAAATAACTTTTATCAGGTTTAGGGCTCAGGGGAAAGAAGTCTAAGAGATAAGAAATCCGGGCAGGTCAAGTGTGGTGGCTCATGCCCGTAATCCCAGCACTTTGGGAGGCTAAGGCTCAAGGATTGCTCTTGAGCCCAAGAGTTTGAGACCAACCTGGGCAACATAGTGAGACCTTGTCTCTACAAAAAAAAAAAAAAAGGAAAAAAAACTAGCTTGGGGGTGGTGGCATGCACTTGTAGTCCCAGCTACTTGGGATGCTGAGGTAAAAGGATCACCTGAGCCCAGAAGGTTGAGGCTGTCGTGAGCCATCATCGTCACGATTGTGCCACTGCATTTCAGCTTGGGTAACAGAGTGAGACCCCTTCTAAAAAAAGAAAAAAAAAATGTCTGGGCCACTGGGCCTAGGTTCTGCTCCTGACTCTGTGCCCCTGGGTAAGATATTCAACTTCCCCACTCCACATTCATGTGTCTAAGGAGGGTGTCAGGATTCATGGCCACTCAAGTGCAGGGGCTTTCCTGATGAGGGCATGAACCAGAACCTTATTAACATGGTAAGAATTGGAGCCATGGCATGACAAAAGCGGGAAAATTAAATCCAAATTACAAAGAAAAAACGGGAGATCCAAGTTTAGGGTTAGGTATTTAGTTGAACTTCCAGGACTGAGTATAGTACCTGTATATAGCAGGTATTCGATAAATAATGGTTGATGGGTGGTTAGACTGGTGGAACGTCAGGCCTTCCTCAGTCATGATTGAAGACCTGGGGGCCAAAGAGAACTGTAATTGTTGAGTCCTTATCCACATGTTAGCATAGTGACCTAGACAAAAGAGGGGAGGGTAGTCTTTTCCAGACCACATTGTCTTTTGCAGGAGCCTCAATTTCTTTCTATGTGAAATGGAGGTAATGCCTCACATGGTGATGAGGATGAAATAAGAACATGCTTAGTTGAATTACCTAGACATCGGAAGCACGCAATACATATTAACTATTAGTATTACTGACATCATGATCCCATCTTCCACTCCAAAGACATGTCTGAGGAGCAGGTGGGCTTCAGTAGTAAGGAGCTTGCAGGTAGGAAATCCCTTAGACTTGTAAGCGCCTCGGGATTCTGCGACTCCTCCTTATCCCGGTTCCTGAGAGCAGAAACTCTCCTGGGACCTGCGACGAGGTAGAGGGACCAAAGATGAGGCCCGGGCGTTAGGTGGGCTTTGCAAACCCCAATTTCGGCCTCTTCTGCGCTGAGACCCAACGAGTTCTTGGTCTGTGCTATTGGCAGAAACGGACCCGGTCTGAGTACAAGCAGCTAAGAAGGGACAGCGTATCCCCGCCACTGCAGTTGTTCTTCCTCTTTCTGCAGGTGGCTAGAGAATGGTGCAGGAGGCAAGGGTCTGCTGCTCGGCTCAGCTCAGTCTATAGATTGATCAGTCAAGTCCCGGCTCTTTCTAAATCTCCCCGCCAGGCCTGGCGACCCACTTGCATGTACTTGAGGCGTTTGACCATCAAACCTTATCTTTGAATGTGGCAGGCTTTCTTAGGATCTGGGAAACAACGAGAGGTCTTTCCAGCAACTCGGAGCAGGGACATTTCTCCTGTCTCCTGAGGACAGTTTTTGATTTAGAACTTTCTAATGTTAGATTTCCCTTGGGCATTCCCACCTTACCGCCATAGTCTTCTCTGTGTAGCAGGCAGGAAAGTTCTAGTGCGAACGGAACTTTCCAGCCTGCTACACAGAAACACAGGCAACTTGGGGAGCCTTGAGAAGTCGCCTTTTGCAAGGCAAGCTACAGACATCCTTGACCGAGGGGGGCCGGGCACAAGAGGTCCAGCTCATTTCAGGTTACCTTTTGCACTTGGAAAGCAGCCTAATCGTGTCCTGCATAAGAGGCCTAGGGAGTTTTAGATTCAAGGCTCCGGAGGTCGTTCTGGGGACTCCTCAAGGGGTCAAGATCCCAATTCCCCACAGGGGTGGAGGGGCAGGGCAGGGGGAGGGGTGTTGGGGTCTGCAAGCCTGACATCGCTTCTTTCCAGTTCTAATGCGGGTGCCGTCCAGCACAAATGTTGTAGATACCTTGACTCAACCCGAATTTTAGGTGGCCAGCAAAGTTTTAAAACAAAGCTAGCTAGAAGAAGAGAGGAAATGAAAGAGCAGGTGAAAGTTTCCTACCAGAAAGATCCCGCACCTGCAAGTCTCCCCAGAAAAAGAAAGATTGCCCTTTTGCTCTTATCTACGAAACTAGATATGTCTCCCCAACAATTGCTTTGCTCAAGAGGGTGGGACACAGATAACTGCCACTCTGGAGAGACTGACATCTCTCCACTTCTGAGGGGAGGAAAGGGAGAAGGGGTGGCCTTTTCCAGGCCACCTTGTCTTTTGCAGGAGCCCTGCCAGAGGTTTCCAATTCACCATTTCATGAGCTAAAAGGGGTTTTATTATTATTTCTATGGATGTGGTTAGTTAAGGGGTGGTATTTGGCGCCTTCCACAGGGAACCTGAAAGATTCTGTGATTATGCTAAACCATGAATTGAAAGGTTGGGCTGTTCTTGCATTTGATGGGATTTTATTTTGCTTGGCCTGCAGAGAGGGGACAAAAAGGAATTTCAAAAAGTCTGAATGCTTCCTAAAACCTGCCTACTGGAATTTTATCTATCAATGTCTAACTTTTGCTAGCTACCCTGCCTTACTTCCACTGAGAAAAATAAAATTTATTTAATGGCACATCATTCTGGCTTAAAAACTGGGATTTATCAGAAACAGAAGCAAACTGTGGATGCCCCCACCTTCATTCATAACCCAGGCAGTGGCGCTTCTGCGTCTTTTTTTTTTTTTTTTTCTTGGAGTCTCACTCTGTCATCCAGGATGCAGTGCAGTGGCACGCTTGTGGCCACCACAGCCTAGACCTGCTGGGCTCAGGCGATCCTTCAGCCTCAGCCTTACAGGTAGCCGGAACTACAGGCACCCGGCAAAATTTTTGATTTGTTTTTTTTATTGTAGAGATGAGGTCTCACCAAGTTGTCCAGGCTGTTCTTGATTCCGTGGCCTCAGGCAATTCTCTCACCTGAGCCTCCCAAAGTGCTGAGATTACAGGTTTGAGCCACCACACTCGGCCCACTTCTGCATCTTGAGTGGCCTACGCAAATTCGGCCTCGGATGGTTCCCTCATCCTTTCTCTTAGAAGAGACTCCCTTTCCCAAGAGGGTGTCCAGAAAACTGATCCCACTGCAGAGAAAGCAGCAGTCAATCACATGCACGTCAGCTTGGTGCTGCTTTCCCTTTGCAAAACGCCATGGGGAAGAGGCTATTTTGGAGGTCTACAGGTGATTTCTCCGTTTTTGTTTTTGTTGTTGTTGTTGTTGTTTTGCTCTAAAAGAGTTTTATGTTGCGGTGAAGTAATTCTGCAGGCTTTTGTCTCCCCGTAAGCTTTCCAGGTGGAGACAGTCCCCGGAGCCCTAAGCCGCTTTGGTGACCAGCCGTGACAGAAGCCGCCCATTTCCCCGTCCCCTTTGTCCAGCGGCAGGGCAGGGGTGGGGGGGAGTGAGGCCAGAGCCTTCGAGTCTGTCGTCGAGTCTGCGGTTAACGGATCAGACTTTGCAAGATACCCACAGACCCCCGGCTTTACAGAAGCTCATTGAGCCAGAGTGTGGCCAGGAGCTGACCAGTGCCCGTGGGCGGGGGTGTCGGGTTAGAGTCAGCAACTTGCCACCTCGGAGCTTCACTTTACATTTTGAGGATAGACTGAAAAAAATAAACTTTAAAAGCTCTCCACGTCCGCTGTCTCTCTCCCCTTCCCCTTTCACCCTCCTCTTTTCCATTCGCTCGAGGCAGTTTTCTCCTCTAGGCTCGGACCATAATGTGATGCGCAACCATTTGTGAAACGAACAAAAGTCACGGCAAGAGGGGCGACGGGGACAGATCGCTGACGGCAGATCGGGAGTGGGGGCCAAGACCCGGCCTCCGAGAATAATGGGGAGCCGTCCTCCCCCCGTCTGGTCTCCAGGGCCCCCTTCGTCTTCCAGGTAAGATGAATGTGCGCCCATCCATCATCCTCAGAAAACGCCCTCCCCCAGGCGAGCGGAGAAGCGGCTTCCTGATGAAACCTATTAGCCCCAACTGGGCAGTTTTGTAGAGCCAACCGGGACTCTCCATTGTGGCCTTTGTCCGCGGAGTCTTGGCATTTGCATAATGCACGAACACGGAGCCCGACGCGGGGTGAGGACACCGCGTGTCGGGCCTGGCGCGGCCGCCGCCGCAGCGACTACTCCGCCTGCCGCTGCCCCGGACCACCTTGGAGGGTGAGCTGGGGCCAGGCGGCAGGCCCGGGGGCAAGGAGCCCCGAGCCTCAGCCAAGCGCTTTGTCTTCCTCGGCCACCTCCCGGAGGTTACACTTCTCAAAACACGAGTTGGAGGAGGAGATAAGTTTCGGTGGGTGAATCGAAGCTGGGTCCATGGGACGCTGAAGCAGGAGGAATAAACTGGACCCGAATCCTGCCCCTCTGGCAGACGTTGGGGCCTCGCCGTTTTCCAGGCTGACTGTCGGACGACGCGCGCTCAACGGCCGCCGGTGCCCGCGGCGCGGAGGGGCCTCGCCGGAGGGGCCTGCCGGGGGACACTGAGATTCCAGGCATTTAAACAAGCGGGAGGTCCGTTAGGAAAGAATCCGCAGACTGTTGAGGTGCGCACACTTGCAAAACAAACGCAACGTCTTTCCCAGTGGCGGTCTCCGCACCGCCATCCTTTAGAGGGAGGGAGGCCGGCTCAGAAATTTTGCCCGTGAGGACTTTCCTCCAAAAGCGACTTCGAGGTGCCCGGAACGCGCCCTGGTTCTGATAGGTGCGGGACTTTTGGTCTCTACTGCCCTAACTCGCCGCTTCAAGAGCGCAAGTGATTGCTTCTCCTGGCAAGGGGGGAACCCGCACGTGAAGGGACCGAAGTGGGGAACCAGAGGTCAAAGTCGGCCAGCCCTGTTCCAAAGCGACCGCAGTCCCGCCCCCGCCCCTCGAGAGCGGGCTCGCCGCCAGCGCCCAATCAGTGCGCATTCCGGGTCTGTGACGGCGCTCGGCTCCGCCCCCTCGACGGCCATAAAAGGCCGCGGCGGAGGTGGCGCCCCGAGCACCGCGCGCGACTCTGCGCCCCGGCACCGCTCCGGGTCCGCTCTCTTACCTTGCCGCACTGGCCCTGCTGTTCCCGCGGTCCTTCCCTCATTCACAACTGCGGTTTGGCTGAGCCAGCCAAACCTCAGGCTTTTCTCCCTTAACTTCTTTTCTCTCGCGCGCCGTCCCTCACCTGGCCGGCAGGTGAGAGCCGCTCAGCACCCCGGTCCGGCGAGCTCGCCCTGCCGGGCCGGGCCGGTGCGCTGCGGCGACAGCCCTCCGAGACTCTGGTCTTCCCTACAGGATGAAGAACCCAATGCTGGAGATGGCGTTCTTGGTGCTGGAGAAGTTGCTTCTCATCTCCAACTTGAAACTCTTCAGTTCCGGCGCCCGGGGCGAAGACAAAGGGAGGAACGCTTTTCAGAAGATGAACTCTTTCCTCCGAGGCGATGTGCTGGAGGTGCCCCGGACCCACCTGACCCACTATGGCATCTACCTGGGCGACAACCGTGTCGCCCACATGATGCCCGACATCCTGGTGGCCCTGACCGAAGACAAGAGGCGCATGCAGAAGGTGGTCTCCAACAAGCGTCTCATCCTGGGCGTCATCGTCCGAGTGGCCAGCATCCGCGTGGACACAGTGGAGGACTTCGCCTACGGAGCCGACATCCTGGTCAATCACCTGGACGAGTCCCTCAAGAAGAAGGCGCTGCTCAACGAGGAGGTAGCGCGGAGGGCTGAGAGGCTGGTGGGCACGACCCCCTACAGCCTGCTGTGGAACAACTGCGAGCACTTCGTGACCTACTGCAGATACGGCACCGCGATCAGCCCGCAGTCGGATAAGGTACGACGTATGACTCACAGGGGAGCTGGGCTCGGCGGGGATGCCCCCTCCCACCCCCGACCTTTTTCTTCTCTTCCCCCGGAGCGAGGATCTTCTTCCTGGACACCTCCCCCACCACTTCCACACCATCCTCAAGAGTTCGGGGTCCAGTAAGGAAAGCTGTGATGTTTCTGAGGGAGGCAAAGTAAATACGGGCATGGAGATGGGCCTCGCAGGATATCTCGAGATGCGCAGTGAGGGGGTGTGGAAGTGCAGGAGCGCTTCCGGAGCTCCCAGACAGCCCCACTTACTGCTGCAGAATTAATCAGGGTGTCCACCCACAATGTAGTTCAAATGACAAAGGACAAGTGGCGGCGGGCGGGGGAGGGGAGGGGCGGTGGGTATCGCAAGAAATTTGTCACGTCTGCACCTTTTCCCAATATTTCACTTGCAAGGAAGATGTCTAGAATTTATATGTAATAAATTTAAGTTGTGTGCCTTTAAAGTCAGGAAGCATGCACTTTTCTCCCTCTGCAAGCTGCATAGTGTATATTTTCTTTGCTTAATATAAACTATCAAAGTTCTCAGTAAGAGGACCTCCCTGGTAGATCCCTTATTGTGTCTGTGCTTCAGAGGGGTCTTTTCCTTGATATTCTGAATTCTTTCTGGGTTGGCTTTAATCGACCTTTAGGCTTCCTCATTGTTAAGCATCCTTTGCCCATTAGTCCTAAAGGTAGAGTAGATAAGTTTCTGGGTTCTCCAGAGATCGAAACAATTGATTTTCCAGAAGAGTTGTTAAATGTTGGAAGGTAATTTCTTTATGAGCACTTAAAAAAGAAGTATTCAATTTAAGATTATTAAAGGAACCACAAGTCCAAAGGGAGGAAAATGGATTTTTATTTCTTTTTAAAGTCTCTTATCTTTTAAAGACAGTTAACATTTTAAGCTGGCAACTTCCTTTGCAACTGGAAACTTTCTCAGTCTTCACTGCACTTGTTAATGTTTGCTCTTCATAATGGAAACCTGGATAATCACATAATGAACTTTGGTTCTACTCTTCATGTTTAGATATTTTTGGGGCCAGAAGAATCTGAGTTCATTTTTTTTTTCATGTAGCCAGTTTTTAATTGCTCTACATCTTGATTAATTTTTGACCCATTTGGGAAAATCTTTCTCCTCTGAGTCAGAGCATGAAAGTCTTCTGCTTTTATACAGGGGTATATGAAACTCCTTGTAGATTCCGTAGAGCCACAACAGACTCAATCTAGGAATTATTTTCCAAGTAAAATAAAAATACAGTTAGAGCACTGTGCAATGATTTAAGAATCACAGCTCCAGTCTAGGCCTGTTTAGAAATGAACTTCACCACATTTACAAACACTGGCTCCAAAAGTGTACAAAAGGAAACACGTCAGATTTACTTAGGAACCAAGCAAATCATTTCTCTAAGGAAAAACAGTATTTCTGTCTAGTAATTAGGAGTTACCCTTTCATGGAACACATATAGTACTGTATTATGTATTTCTACAGAAAAACAGCACAAGTGCTCTTTTAAGGTAGTAAAATATTTAATCTGCATAAATAACTAGTTGGAGTAGTTTTTCATCTTTGTCACTTTGTCAGGTTTTACAGAAATACAGAAGTGTTTTAATTGCTGTTGCTGCATAGCACCTCTTGTGAAACTGAGTTTTTGTCTTCACTTTGAATGGTCTAACAAACAATTTGGCCACAGAGTAGATTTCCCGGGAAAAAAAGAATCCTCATCCCAAATTTCCTAATTCTAAGAACTGTTTTTGAACATGCCCTGAGAGAAGTAGGTCATTAATACTGAAGGAGAACTGGTTTCTACCTTTCAGAAACATAACAGATTATTTGATTTGGGGTCTGGTTGCTGAGTTCTTCATATGTACAACTATTATGAACTTAACATGGGAGTTGCAAAGTTGTCTCTTAAATTTGAGTTTAGAAAACTCTCAAGAACGCTTTCCCTCAGGAAAACACTGCAATCCGTTTGAAAGTGAACTGGAAAAGAACACTTACTTCTTTGTAGTATACTCATTTTTTAATAAGTTTAGATATCATAAAATTATGGGATTTTTATATTGCTGTTGACAATTAGTATTTTGTAAACTATAAATTCCTATTAACATTCCTTACAATTTTCTTTTCTTTTCTTTTTCTTTTTCTTTTTTTCTTTTTTTGGGTTGGAGTCTCACGCTGTCACCCAGACTGGAGTGCAGTGGCCTCTCCTGGCCACCGCAGCCTCGACCTCCTGGGCTGCGGCGATCCTTCCGCATTAGCTTTCCAAGTAGCTGGAACTACAGGCGCGTGCTACCAGGCCCGGCTAATTTTTTGATTTATTGTAGAGATGAGGTCTCGCCAAGTTGCCCAGGCAGGTCTTGAAGTCACGGGCTCAGGCAATCCACTTGCCTCAGCCTCCCAGAGTGCTGGGATTACAGGCTGAGTCACCGAGCCCGGCTACAATTTTCTACTATTAAAAAAAAAAATTAGCCCAGCAGGCCGAGGCTGCGGTGGCCAGGAGCGTGCCACTGCCCTCCAGCCTGGGTGACAAAGTAAGACTCCAACTCAAAAAAAAAAAAAAAACTTTGTCAATATTGTTTTTTCATTGCCAAAAATGATTGAAAATACCCTTTATATTTTCTGAAGATTGTGTGCTCACAAAAATGTTCCTAAAGATTTCCTGACAACTTCTAGAAATTTCCTACCGTTGAGAATGACTAAGGATGCCTCATGGGTTGCTGGCCAAGCGAATAGGAACAGGACATTAGATGAGACGCTCCTTGAGAAACTCTGCTTTTGTGGGAGAGTCCATAATAATTCTATCTGCCTTAATTATAAATTTTTGGGCAAAAGATAAAACAAGCATAACTATATTTGCCACATACTTATTTACTTAACTATATATTTTCCATTATTTGCCTAACTCCTTTTCTCACTGTCCTGAAGACTTCATTCAATTTGGTCCTCACCACTTTAAGATGTGTACTTGCTACTCAATGTCTTGCTAGTTTAGTAAAAAGAGACAAATCATATTTGACAGATAAACAGATCAACATCTGGATAACAGACTATTTCACACTTGTTTAGATAAAAGATACTTTCATTCACACTTGTGTAAAAGTATGAATAGAGACAACCATACTGTCTAGATGGTGTGTTAAAATATATTGAATTTGTTCATTCTATTAAGAATTTGGAAGCTTTGCTGTTCAGTACTATGTAAGTCACTGTAGATAGCCCTAAAAGCACATACAATGCCATGTCAGAAAGAGTTTAAAATTAGTATGAATAGCAAATCTCATATAGAACTGGCAATTAATTGCTAAATTCTGGCACTGATAGCAATATGGTAGAGATAATCATCAACAGATATTACAGTAATAATAAGCATAATATCTTATTGTATACAGTGGATAGAACAATACAGACTACTTTGTATAAGACATCTCGTTTGATCTTCAGAACAATTTCAGTGTTCCCATGAAGGAGGAGAAGAGGGTAGTCTGGACAGGTTATAAGTGACTTACTTGAGGTCACAGAGCCAATAAGAGGTCAAGCCAGGACTCAAACACAGGCCATCACTTTTAAGTAAAATTGTTTTTCTAAGGAAAAAATTACACATATTAAAATAATGCATTATTCAGGGTCTGGGACCACATTTAATTTGTCTTTATTTTCGGCAACCAGTTAATGTGTTCCATAAATGATGGTGCATTTCATTTACTTAGGGAATCAGATTTTTTTTAAGTCTGTGGGGTGCAAGTCAGGATTGTGTACATAAGTGGTTTAGGTACAGGGACATTTTAGGCCTCCCACTGAACCTCACTTTGCCTGGATTAGGATCAGATACCCTTATTGATGCTATGTGCCCCCACCCTCCCCTGGCAGTGTCCCGCTACTGACAATTCCCCTTTATAAGTGTTCAGTATCCACTTATGAGTGAGAACATGTGGTACTCAGTTCTTTGTTTCTGTGATAGATCACTGAGTATGATAAGACTTCAAATCCATTCAAGTTGTTGCGAATTCCATAATTTTGTCCTTCTTTATGACTGCATAATATTCCACTGGTGTATATATACCACATCTTAACCAGTCCACTTTCAATGGGCAGCACAGTTGGTTCCTTGATTTTACTGTTGTGAATAGTGCTGCAATAAATATGCATGTGCAGGTATCTTTTTTTGTAGAATGGTTTGAGCTCCTCCAGGTATATTCCCAGAAGGGGGGTTGGGGAATAGCATTTGTCAACAAAATTAGACTTTCTATTCCTTTAGATTTTGAGACTTATAAAAAAATTATCATTGGTATCATCAAATTTTAGAATGGTGAATTAGAGGAATTGAATCTAACTTTAATGGGCCAAATTCTACTCATTTTGCTCAAGATTAGAAATCTCTTTGCTCATTTTTAGAATATGCTACTGTTATTGATAAGCAGGTTAATGTTGTTTTTTTCATTTTCTTTAAATGCTGTATTTACAAGACAACTGTCATTATTAATCCGATTGCCTAAAGGGTCATTTCAGCTAGTATAGGATACAGAATCAAGAAAATGGATACTACTTTAACTATTTGGTATATTTGATTTTTATTGAGTTTAGTCATCTTTCCTAATATTCTTAAATTTTATTTTCCAGTTTTGTGAGAATGTGAAGATAATTATTCGTGATCAGAGAAGTGTTCTTGCTTCAGCTGTCTTGGGATTGGCGTCTATAGTCTGTATGGGCTTGGTGTCATATACTACTCTTCCAGCAATTTTTATTCCATTTTTCCTATGGATGGCTGGCTAACTTCATACCCCCATGTCCGTGTGTGTATTTTGTATGTAAATATGTTTATATTTATAGAGTACCAATCAGTATAAGCATTGTGGGAAAAATGTGACCTGTAACAGTGTGTTCTGGATGAAAATTTGATTACGAATCATGCAGAGTGCTTACTGTGTAAGCCCAAGAACAAAGGCTTTCTGAATCTTCTCAGGCAGTTCCACTTTAAAGCACCATCCAAATTTTGGAAACATGACAGCTTGTGATAGAATTCAGCCATACAAGAGAACCAGTCCCTGAGATGATGGCCACAGGAGATTTATTGTGTTATTTTTTTTCCTCTTGTAATCATTGTTGTTCTGTTAGGCTGAATTTGAAGATTAAAAGACTTATAAAATGAACTAATTTTATTGTAAATTTATTTCTTGTTTCACTGAAAAACATATATTAATATTAAACTGAAAGAATTTTCTTCATTCAGATGAAAACATGTTTGATGATTGTTCAAAAAACAAAAGCTCACGATTTGTTTTTTTCATGTAGTATATATAATTCTGAATAAGTCAATAATATTTTCATTACTTGAAAGCAATGTTGGTAAAGTTAAGGTTTAATGATAAAGTATGTAACCAGAAAGTATAGAAATTGATGTTTTTCTGTAAAAACAGCTACTATAGCATCACTTGAGCAATTTGATTTGGTTTTACTTACTAGGAAGCCCAAAATTGATTTTTTTCCCCTTTATATGCCACTGTGATTAATCTAAATCACTCAGAGGTAAATGGATCTAGGATTGAAGTAATTTGGGTATTTTGTGTGTGCATATGTCAAATATGCAGATATCCACATACACACATACTGAGAGACACATTGATTGTTCTTGATTGCTTTTTATTATACTAGTGTGGTTATTAATAGCATCTGTAGAGGTGAATGTAAAAGCAAGTCTAATCTATTTTCTTATATCCTTGAATTTGTGGTATTAACTTGCATATATGTCATTGAATGGGTTATATTTTAACCCATCCAGCTTACTAATGTGTGGTGAAATTTTTTAAAGCTCTCAATTTGTTTTCTAGTAATTTTTCTCCATTTCATTTCTAAATATTGTTTATGTCCTCAAAAGAAGGATGCTACAGCAGTTATGAAGCCCAAACAAGTAGGACCAAAGGAAATTACTGTTTGAAATAATTTTTAAGTGTTTTAGTATTGTTAGTTATGTAAATTGATTTTGCTGAGGCTGTTACAAAATCAGACTTGAGATGTACCAGTGTTAAACTAGTATTCAAATATCTTTGCAGAATTACCAAATTGTAAAAATGAAGCCGCAAGTTAGACTTGAATTTCAATATTAAAATTGTTTTTTTAACTATCAAGAATCGCAAAATAGTGAATCATGTTGTGAGTGATATGGGGAGGGTGGGGTCAATCAGTGACCCAATCATAACAAATTTCAAGAGCAGATTTCAGATTAGCTGTTTTATCACCACCCATTTGCCTACAACAAATTCAGTTGGAGTTTAATAATAATTAAACTTTGTGTTTAATTATTGAACTTAAGTGTTTGCTTATTTAAAACTTTTAAATAATTAAAACATTAGTTGGCAACATCACAGTTCTGTGGACCTATTCCAACCACTTAAAATTATCTTATGTATTCATAAAAGCAACCACTCAGAGAATCATTGTGTTAGTAGTTTTTACTTACCTGTAGCAATAGTTTAAATAAACTCATTTCTTAAAAATATAGTGACCTCAAATAATTAACACTTTTTTGGACAAACTTTAGTTTTGTAGGCAGCACAGATCACTAAAACTAAACCACTGAAACTAAATCTGTGTTCAAAGATTAACATTAAATGCCAAGGAAGTTCTTAAGAGTAATTAACATAATTAGTCTTGACTCACTTCATTGAAGCAAGATTCAAGTCATCCTTCACTTGAGTACTCCTTATATGCCAGGCACTGACTTGTTGCAATTTCACGTTCTAGAATTAATATTATCACTTTTTAAACTAGCTTTAATAGAGAATATATAGTGCTATGGGAATATAGGGGAAGCAGCATTTAAGTCTGCCATAAGGGTGACAGACGTTGATTTGCAGGAGGCAATGTTAGCATTAAGCTGGGAAATAGCGAGAAGTGATCTTGTCACTGATGTGTCCAACTGCTTACGGAAGAGGAAATTGGAAGGGAGTTTTTATTTATTAAATGTCTCACAAACTTGAATTGTTGAACTTCTCGGCAGAAAAGGAGGATCTTAGTTTTGTTGTACTCAGTTTGATTAGATGCTTAACAAGGTGGAAAGAGCAGCATATCTTCTCGATAGCAGTTATGAAAGAAACCCCTAGCCGTTAGTGTGTCTCCTAACTTGAGGCAGTTCTCAAATTTCTCTGGGTTTCATTAGTTTAGATTTATCCTTATGATTCTGCAAGTCCATTATAGTTTTTTATTTCTATTCTGACTTGTGAAATGATAATCAAGTAGTGTCTGATGATGTTTTTCATTGCTGATTTTGTTTTTTGCCATAAATGAAGGTGGAATAGGACTAGCTGGGGGCTGAGATGAATTCATGCAAGTGTCAGGCACCAGGCAGGTGTTAGGGATGAAATGATGAATAAGGCATGGACCTTTTCCTCAAGGTTTATGGTCCAATAGACATAGCTAAAAATTTTAAGACTTTCCATGACTGACATCTGAACAGAGCTGATGAAAGTCACGGAAAGAGAAGTGGTTGGTTTTAACAGATTATACGAATCGTATGCTGAGACTTGAAAGATGGGTCGATATATTCCAGGAGATAGATTTTGGGCAGGGCATTCTACACATTGGGAACAGCATAGGCAAATGCATGAAAACTGCCTATGGCATAACTGGCACATAGCTGTAAAGTACTCTACTGCTTGTTGACTTGAAAGCATGAAACCGCACGGGGCATTCAGGCAAACGCAAGTGGTTCAGGTGCAAGAGCAGGGTAAGTGTGATGAATAAAGATGCCAGAAAAGGAAAGCAATGGTCAAGTGGTGCAAGTCTTGTGTAGATCAAGAAGTCCAGACTTTGGAACAGACAATGGAGATTTGGGGTTCAGAAAGGTAACACACAAAAGTATAGAGGAAGGATGGGGGCATAGAGCAAGACTGGACAAAAACCTATTATGAGACTAGCTAAAGTTCCAGTCTCTAAAATAAGAGTCTATAACAGTGAGGATGGAGAGCAAACATGTAAAGGAGGAGTTATCAGACTGTAGCAAAATCATTTTATGTGACTCATCATTAACTCTTAGTGGGATGTGAGGGAAGAGTCATGCACCTTTCTTTCCTGCCAGTAAGTTGGTAATTGCAAAATAATTTAATTTGATGACTATGTGTATTTGGATATTTCTGATCTTTGTTCTGCTAGGTTTGTTTCTAAGGACAAATAAATATCAATTTGTTGTTTAATTTTTTTCCCCCAGAGCATAGATATAGTTCTTATTTTTCCATTTTCTATTTTGTGCTGTTAATGTCAAATGTCAGAAATGTTTTCCAGCAATATCAAGTTATGGCAATGGTAAAAGTCTTTTGTTATAGAGGAGACACATATAAAAAAGGGTTGCCAATCTTTGTTTTATATGATCTATTTAGAGTTTTAGCCAACTAACTAGATCTGTTAGTTAAACTAATTTTATATTTGATATACATATATGTCAAATAAAATCAATTTTACATACTGTCCTCTCTTGTCTTTGAATTCTAAATATTAGATCATAAACATTTGTTTGAACATGGTAGCCTGAAGAATTTTGACTCTCCAAGCTTCCTTTACTGATTATTGAACATAGTTTTATATATTTTAAATAAAAACCTTATGTGAATCTGGCTTCAGAATGACATGACCTGTGTTATCTACATCTTAAAGCCTACCTTGATTATGTAGGAATAGATTCTGTGATTGGAGCCTTGGCATGAACTCCATACGGTTGACCCTTGAACAACACAGATTTTAACTGTGTGTCCACTTATACATGGGTTTTTTTTCTGACCAACTGTGGATGGAAATAAGTATTCCTGGGATGTGCAACCTGCTTATATAGAGAGGGTCAACTTTTGTATACATAGGTTCGGGTTCTGCAGCACCAAGTGCTGGACTTGTGTATGCGTAGATTTGGGTGTATGTGGGAGTCTTGGAGCCAGTCCCCTGAGGGCCAAGCAATGACTGTCCCCAGATTCATAATGCTACAAAGGAAGCTTGCAGCTTTACAATTGTGGGTGGGTTGGGGAGGGGATGTGAGTGGGAGCAAATTCTAGTCTTGAAATGCCAAGGACCACCGAGGTTACTGGCTGAACCCTTGATCATCCAACCACATTAACAGGTGTGGAGAATCAGACACAGAGTAGTTGAGATGCTTCTAAGCCTGATCCCAAGCTTGGCTCCAGATTTATTTCTACTATACCATATTTCTCTCTGAGGTCTTCCAGAAATTGAACATGCTTTCCAACAATGAATGTATTCATTTCTTGCACACCTTCCACATACCCTAAGCAGGATAACACAAGAAATAACTGGTTAGAATCATAGTTTTATAGTTGTTTAGTCTAATGAGAAAGAAAGGTAAGATTCTAAAACAATAGTAAGTTTGTACGAATGTCAGAAGAGCAGAGATGAGACTCTTATCTGTCTTCTGAGGATCAATGAAGGAGAGGGATGTCGTGTCAAAGAAGTCTTTATTGATACCTTAATTAAATTGTAAGGCATAAGAATACTTATGCTGAACTTGTGTATCCATGGATTTGTGCATATATGAGGGTCCTGGAACCAGTCCTCTGAGGATACTGAATCCTTTAGGCACATGGAGCAGCACAGAGTCATGAGGACCCAGAGCAGAAGCTGGGTTACAGGCGGGTTTTTTTTTTTTTTCTGAGTTGGATTCTCACTCAGAACTCCACTCTGTTCCCCAGGCTGGAGTGCAGTGGCACACTCACGGCCACCACTGTGTCGACCTGCTGGGCTCTCACGATCCTTCCGCCTCAGCCTTCCAAGTAGCTGGAACTACAGGTACGCGCTACAATGACTGGATAATTTTTTATTTATTGTAGAAACGAAGTCTTGCCAAGTTTCCTGGACTGGTTTCGAAAGCGCGGGCTCAGGCAATCCACTGGCCTTAGCCTCCCAAAGTGCTGGAATTACAGGCTTGAATAACTGAGCCCGGCCTACAGGCTGTTGAGATTAGTCCCCTGTGTTTATATTGTTGCTTTGAGAGAAAGGTGCTAGTTCTGTCACAAAGAGCTCATCATTTTTGGGGGAAAGAACAAGTCTGACTTAGATGGTGCTGGAGAAAAGAGGTGAGATCATGGAGGACTTTGCACACTATAAGTCTAGAGTGGAAAAAAAGTCACTTTACAAGTGGCTCAGGTGAGTCAGGAGTATGCAATTTTGTGAAACACATAAGGAAGAGAAGTGGAATTAGCTTGTGAGGAAAAGATATGCATTGTTTTGGATGGGGTTCATCTAAGGATACATGGAGAAAACAGGAAGTACAGGAATTACTTCAGCAGGTAGTCACTGCTCTCTGTTCAACTCACAACTACTTCCATGTTCCAGAAACACCCCTAGCAGTGTCCTCTTCTTGATTCTAGATTCTGGTACTGCTATTTCTTTCCATTGAGCTTATAAGGGCTACTTCTTTGGCTGCTCATCTACTGCTACTAACTCTCAGTGTACCATTGCTTCTGTTGGTTCAGGGTTTTCATAACATATTTACCCTGTTTCTTTCAGCTTCTGCTCCACTCTACTGGATCTCTGTCTTTCATTCAAAATTGCCAAGGGAACTAATCAGGCTGATGAGTTTCTTTGCAAGATTGGTGGTCACAGTAAACAGTTCTCTAGCCAGGATACCTCATGTGCCTTCTCATGGCCTTTAGGTCAGATAACTTCAGATCAGGTAACTTCACATCCTTGGGCTAATTATTTGTTGCCAAATTGCATGACCACGTGCTCCAAGGCATAGCAATCTACCCTCAAGGAGCTTCTTACAGCTACTGTTCCTTAGGAGATGGGGATCAGCTTTAGTTTAAACGGGAGAGCAATGTCTGATGATCATATTAGAAAGCTCATTCTGTAACAATATAGAGAGTGGATTGGATGAGGAGATGTAAATTATGGGACCTAAATGTAGGAGAGGAATGATGAAGATTAGATGTAAGTCATTAGTAGTGCAGATGGAGGGGAGAGAATGGTTAGATTTGAGGGATAAAGACAGAGAGTTTCATACAGGGACCAACCAAGGAAAAAAACATTCTAGGCACTGTCTGGTGGGGTGTGGAGGTGTGTGTGTGTGTGTGTGTGTGTGTGTGAGAGAGAGAGAGAGAGAGAGAGAGAGAGAGAGAGATACCCTGACTTTTCCTTTCCTCTCCTCTCACCTATCTTATATGAGGACTTCACATTGGCCAACTAAGTCAGAAGCCAGCTGACAGCAGCACACCCTGGAAAACAGCTCCTGAGAAAAGCGAAAAATGGACACCAGATAAGCATGAGTAACTGGTTGTATTGTGGCATACTGGCTAATTTAGAGGAATTTAGGGAAAATGGGCCTTGGGAAATGTAGGATAAACCTGGGTTTGAATATACGAAGGCTGAGTAGCCTAGGATTCCATAGGTAGGAATATAAAGTAAACAACTGGAGATTGGAGTCTCACATTCAAGATGGAGTCCAGGGATACAGTTGGGGGATATTATAACAGTGATGGATGAGGCCCAAAATGTGAATTAGACCATCATGGAGGAGTTTAGGAAGAATTTTTTAAAATATAAAAAGTGAAGATCAGGGTCACAAACAAATAAGGGAAAGGAGGGATGATCAGGAATAATTCCATAAAGAGACTGTGGAATGATGGTACAAAAGATCAGAGCAGACTAGGAGAGACAGCGTGAAGAAGCCACGGAGGAGGAATGAATAGCAGTGCCCACCCTGGATTTGGCAAACAAGTGGACTGTGGGTGACCTTGATTAATAAGCATTCTACTAGGTATGGGGGGCTAGGGAGGCTGGGGCAGGTGGTGCAAATAGTGGGTGGAGAATTAAATGGAAAATGACTGTGGGCTTTTCTCTGAAGTTATTTAGTGGGAGGAGAAAGCAAACATAAAACCCCAAAACTCATAAAACAGCATAAAACCTGACATTTCTTTTTACTTCAGCATGCTTTGGAACAAAACATACAGTAACCTGTTTTATTCCTCATTTAAGAAGCATAAATCATGAGTTAATTTTGTAATTCTTTTCTGAAGAATTCTTTTTTGTGATATAATCAGAATTGTCCTTTTTCCCCCCAGAACTGATTACTATCAGAGGTTCAGTCAAATCAATGAACATTATCATTTCTACTGGTGTCTTTGAAAAGAACACATAGTCAGATTCAAATTCTAATAGGGTCAAAGGAATTGGGAACGGATAGAAATTAAAAGCATGCTGCACAGGCCTCGAAACTCTTGGGCTCTCATTCAAACAACCTGTTGAGGAAAAGTTCACTTTTCCCCTTTCACAGAATGAGGGAACACAGAGAATCAAGACACAGTGCACTGCGATTCAATCTCTTTGGGAAACTTTTTGAGAAGTATGACCACATACATACTTCAGATTGTTTACAATTAGAATACTCATTGAAAAATATAATGGAAGATTAAGTAACATGTCCAAGTGGCTAACATGTCCATTGAGAATTGGACAAAGTAATGGCTTCTTATTTTTTTGTCCTCCACTGACCCAATTCATGTAGCATTTTGAATTACTTTATCTGGTACTTGACTGAATCTCCTGTCCTTTTGAAGAAGAAGGTGTTAGTATTCCTGAGAAAATCTTGTTCGTGTTGAGTCAAATAATGAACCTAAATTCCAAATGTATCGGATGAACAACTCTTGTCTGCTAAGCCTGGCTTGGCAGGCAGCTTCCCCAAAGATCTGCTCAGGCAGAAGAATCAGAGCTCTTTAAGCTTTATGATCCAGACACCTGACCTGACCAAGTGTTTCACTGCTGAGTGGAAACCAAAAAGGTAGCAATTGCCACATACTTGATGAACATCAAGAATAATTTCCTCTTCAAGCCCCTAACTCTCTTTTCCACGCATCACCTCTCTCTCCACACACATATCTCTCCACTTAGCCTCTGACAAGTCACAGACAAACGACTGCCAGGGAATTTGGCAGTGATAAATTCATTTCATTTCACACTACACACAATTTTTTTGGATGGGAACTTAAAATGACCAACTTTGTGATCATTATATTTAAAATATAAAGGAATTTAAGGCATAAGGCAATATAGAAGAAATTCTGAAAGTGAGATTTAAGAAAGTGAATTTGCCCCACCACAAACTGTTTGAGGACCTACCTCCTCTGTTACGCTTTAGGCAACCATCGGGACTCCTCTCATTATTGCAGCTACTGCTGGGACAGATCTTTCTTTCTTTTTTTTTTTGAGTTGGAGTCTCACTCAGTCGCCCAGACTGGAGTGCAGTGGCCGCTCCCGGCCACCGCAGCCTCG
>NW_007261799.1:193640-214527 GCF_000164805.1 Carlito syrichta | reverse complement strand
TGCCTCAGCCTTCCAAGTAGCCAGAATTACAGGCATACGCTACCACGCCCGGCTGATTTTCTGATTTATTGTAGAGATGAGGTTTCGCCAGTTGCCCAGGTGGGTCTCGAACCCGCAGGCTCAGGCAATTCACTCACCTCGGCCTCCCAAGGCGCAGGATTACAGGCTGAGCCATCGAGCCCGGCCTAGGGACGTCTCTTTCTATAAAGCTCAGCCAGACATCTCCACTTTGCTGGTGCTCCTTCTCCTGACCACTTTGGAACCAAGTGCTCTGGGGATCTTTGCTCAAAAGAGATTTTTGAGAAAATGCTCTTTTTGCATTTATTATCTTCACACCTAAGCTGTAAGAGTTATAAGGTGGAGAAACAAAGATTTTCTTTTAAAGAAATGATTCTCAAAGTATTGTTCTTTACTTGATTTTCAAACTCAAACTTACTCCCCTCCCCAAATAAGTCCATCCTTCGGTTTGCACTAGAAAGTGGGAATGGATGGGGTAGATTAGTTACAGTCTTTTGTCCCTTCTACTGTGGCAGAAACAAAAGTTTAAGCCACTATTGAGAACTAAGAGGTTTGAATGGGCATAACTGAAAGAATTGTAATCATGGCTTTGTTTAAGAATTTGGAAGCTTACTTTCTTACAGTGTAATTAATTAAATATAATTTGTTAACTTGCTGGTTTCCTCTTTATGTCTTATTAGTATTTTATTTTTATTACTATTTTCTAATTTGGAGAAAGATGACTCCACTTTCATTCTCAGAACTTGACCTTCATTTTTTTTTCAGTGTAAAAGAAAAAAGTGTTCGTCTTCCCATTATGTCGAGTTTCAGGGGCTCAGCTCATAAGGGCTTCTTCACCTGCTCATTTAGACTTTTCTAGGTAAGGTGAACGGGTGCAACACACAAAGTGAACACTCTGCAAGAGACCTGAACTTATTTGAGTTTTATTTAATTAAAATATTGAGACTATGACTATTACCACATCCTTGCTGAGCTGATTTATAATCAAATTGCAGTGAAATGGAAATGCTGTTTTGTAGTTACAGTGACTAATGCTGAACATTATTCATAATGGCAGAGGGCAGGATCAAAAGTTTCTGGGGCAGCTATAGATGCCCAAGGTTAGGGGAGAATCTTCAGGTCATAAGCTCCCAAACTCCAGTGAAATATCATCAGAAATGGGGAACCATGGCAAATTTGGGGGTGTTGGTCTACTGAATGAGAATGACAACATATTCAGAGTTCTCAGATGGAGCTAGAGAGACTTAGACTGAGGCCAATCCAATCAACATACTTTTTATGCAAGTTAGAGGCTGTGAATAACATAAGAACCCAGGGAAATTTTTTTTTTCAGTTTTGCTACATTTTAATAGATGTTTTTTAAGAGATTTTTTTTAGGTCGCATCAGCAACATCAAACAAAAAGGACTGAGTACTCCACAGGGTACAGAGTGCTGCCAAGCACCTTAGAAAATTTACATGACACAAAGAAAATGCAGTTCTTGCCCCCTGAGCTTACAGTCTAGGGGTTTGACAACTCATAGTCTCAAGAGTTGAGTGAACAACAAAGTAATTTATTAAGGCAAATCCTTCACCCCTAGAGCTATTGTGGACTGAATCATTTTAAAATGTGAAATTAATCCAATAAAGATGAGATGACTAAATTTTGTTGAGAATTTTTTCAGGCTCATATAGTTTTTATTAATATCCATCTAGTAAACAGAATTGACCAAATAGACAACTGAAAGTAAAGACTAGATCTCTTGAAGTGCAAGGGCTAAAACAACTTAATTGTGGTTACTTGTTTAAAAAGCAAACATACTGAATAGTATGACTAGGGTTGTTACACTAGTTTAAAAATACACCAGATACTGACACTGCATTCCCTTCATGCATTGCTCATTTAAAATAGTGAATATTAAAATATGTGGCTTCTACATCTCACCCACAGAAAGCCCACCACAAACCAATGTTCTGTGTATCAAATATCTACCTCATATGTATCATGAAAGTCTTATTTATGCCTCATTAAAAGTAATGTAAATATTCAACTTATCATAAGCTAATGACCTGCATATTTTATATGGATGAATGTCAATATATCTAAATAAGAAATAAGTGGCAATCCTATCCAGCTATATAAAAAAAATAGAATATCTTTCCAAATTTTGCATACTCATCACTATAAGAAGAAGTATGCAGGTTTTAAGGTTTCACAATCAGTTGTCAGAAAAACAGCAATTATGCCTGCAGTAGCTCGTTAGCATCTGACTCTTTTTTTAGATGACATGATTTAGAAGACACTGTAAACCCATCCAAAAATTTTTAATTATTTTGAGATGGTTCCAACGTTAACCCGAGAATTATCAGAAAGAGTAACAATGTGATGTAGAAGAACAGCTAATCAACATGACTAAAAATAAGCTCACTTTCAGAAGAACAATCAGGTCATCTGGAAAAAAATCATAGCTACAACCTGGGGAACATTCCCATATGGGATATCTATCTGGCCAAGGCATACTTTCTAAGCAGGAAAACTATTAGATCAGGGTGAACTGAAGCCACTTCTGAGGAGTATCCTATAAATATCCAGACAGACCTTAAGAGGCCCAACATAATTGGTTCAATTCCTCTCAAAACAGTTGGATACTATCCTACCCACATCAACCCAAAGCTTGAAGTTAACTCAAACCAAAAGAGCATATGAGAGCAAAAGTGAACAAATGTGTAAACTCTAGCACATTCTTATTGCTGTATTAAGTTTGAAGATGAGCACATTCTACACACAACAGTATTGTTCCAGGAAGCAGGGCAAGAGTAATAGTAAATTACAAAACAGACTATGAATTGCACAATAGAAAAGTAAAAACATATTTTGAAATCTACAATAAACCTGTATCCAAAGAAGTCTTATACGTCAGTGATGTGCTGGACTTTGAATTCTGTGGTACAGCTTTGCAGTGGACTCACTCTGGCCTACTGGTATGGGTACAGCTTGCTTCCTGCCTGTTGAAGGGTGAATATGCTACACAGAGCTATGATGGTTTCTACCGAGTGGTAAAATTCACAGATGTTCCAGGTTAATCATGTCAGGATCATTCCTTGTGCAATGTTTGATGTAGATGAAGATAAAGTGGTTTGTTGGTCAATAATTGTAATTTCTTTCTTTTAAAGTCATTGAGTTTCTTGTATAGTTCTATTACAATTGATCCAGGTTTAATTTCATCCATCTCTATGAAAGCAAAACGGTGCTGGTAAACCTTTTTTTTAGGCTTGTAGTGTTTGAATTCAAAGAAGATAGCTGCACCTTTGGTTAATTTTTCAACATGCTTCTGGAGTTCAATATCCACATTAAAATGAACATATGTATCTTCTTTTCTTGAAGCCACAGGAGTATCTTGCACAGGAGTTAAATCTATGCCATTCAGATCCTTTACACTAACTGTACTATAGGGATCGATGCACTGCCCAGCATCTTTGAAACCAATTTTCTCAATTCTGATAGCGAGTAATGTCATTCCTGGTTCTGATGGCAATCTTGATAATAAAGTGCCCGGTACTCTAGCAGGAAAAGAATCAGGAGACCCTGCTCCAGCACCACCCTCTTCTTCATCTTCTTCAAATTCTAAATTCTCTTCTTCACCAGGTGCTAAAATCCTTCTTAATGGGATAGGCTGAACATCAAATGGGAATTCTTTATTATATGTAAGAATATTCTTTAGGATTGGTTCTAGTTTCTTCAGATCCTCCAGTTTAAATTCTTCTTGGGACTGTGTGGACTGTAAAGCTGCACTTCGCAATCCCAAGCATGTTGCAATTTTGCCTATGGTTTTCTTCTGTTGTTCTGTGAATTCAGAATTATTGTGTTGAGCTTGGGCCTCTTTTTGTAGATGTCTTGCTAATATCTGATACTCGTCTATCACCTCCACCAGCTGGCCCCAAGAATCGAAGTCGGCGCCTCTCCTAAAACTGGTGCCCCAGCGCTGCAGCAGACTCCGGCTCACCTCCGACATGGCCGGTCCCCGCCCCGTCCCCTCCCTCCCCTACTCCAGGGAGACCGGGCTTTAGGGCGCCATCCTCCCCGGGCCTGGCCCCGACATTAACAGGGCCAAGAGGAACTGCTACAGCCACCACCGCCACCCGCCGAGGAGCCGCCCAAGCCCATTTGCCGCCACAGCCAAACTTTGCCAGGAAATTTTTTAACAGAACCAGAGTGAAAATATGATTCTCTTGACACTCAGCCCCTGTTCTGTTCTGGGGAATCCATACCAACGAATTGTTTGCAAACTCATCAGCTGGTAAAGGTATATTCTTCCATGTTGCTACCACTGGTAACTTATTTTTGGGGAAAAATATCCAAAACAACAAAAACTTTAAAAAAAAATTATCTTCACACCCAGGCAGCAGGACAGATTCTTAGAAAAGTGGAAAAGGTCAACTTTTCTCCCTTCTACCCCTTTTTAAAATTGCTTGTTTCTATTCCTACCTAGCTCAAAGAACTTTTACTGATGGATGTTCTCCTAGGTGCAAACTTTGCCTGTTATGAAGGAGTCCTGGTGGAGTCAGGGAGGTCTCCTAAGAACCCAGAATCTGTTTGGCTCACTTACCAACCACTACAGATTTGTAGTCACAGGCTTAGGATTCTAACTTTTTCTTGGCAGGTCATTGTTCAACTTACTTATATTGAATGTCCGCAATATGCCAGACATTGAACTTGGCTGTGGGGCTACAAAGGTGAAAGGCAAAAAGGTTCTGGTCTCATGGAAAAGGTATGTTGTGGCCATCGTATTAGAATTATCTGAGTTGAAAATGGCTTTAGGAATATCTAACATTTTTGCATTTATTATTTTGTGAAGTTCAAATACTTGCTCACTTAATAACTATCAACTGGTAAAACAAACAAGAAACTAAGCCTATAAACATTAAGTGACTTACAACTGTTATTTTCATTTTTATAGTCAGGAAAACTAAGGCTAAACAGGTTGCATATCTTTCTCAAGATGCTATAGTCAGCAACGTAATATTAGGACTCAAGTCCTGGTATATGTACTCCAAATTCTTGTTATATCACACTACCCTATTTGTAAGGCAACTAAGTAAACAAAGTCATTAATTTTTTTCCAAGTTCATACTGTTACACTTAGTCAATAGTCATTTTGCATGAGAAGTCAACACATTTATTTCTATAGTCCTTACCTATGCTTTTTGGCTGTAGAGTTTAAAGTTCAGTATGACATAACAGTTCTTAAGCTTTTAAATCCAAACCTAGGGAAGCAGTATGGAAAGATGAGGCAGTCCCTGCCCCTGGAACCTGAAAATTAAGCTGACACAGTCAATATCTGGTTTTAGTTTTGTTAATGTGTATGCTGTGGATTGATTTTCTGTGTCCCCTCATCCAAGTTCCCATGATGGGAATCAATCAATCTCAGTCAGTCTCTCTCTCTCTCTCTCTCTCTCTCTCTTTTTCTCTGTCTCTCCCATGCGAGGACACAGTGGGAAGATGAGCATCTGCAAAACCAGGAAGAGGGCCTTCACCAGGAATGGAATCTGCCCACACCCTAACCTTGGGTTTCCCAGCCTCCAGAACTGTGATAAATATCTGTTGTTTAAGTCACCAATCTATGGTATCTTGTTATAACAGCCTGACTAAGAAAGTATCCATGCAGGTCACATCCAGTTATACCAAATACTGTTCATGCTCTATAGACCTCTGACGAGGGCAATATGGAACTTATAAGCTGACACCATCATGAACATTCTATAATCCATAGTGAACTGTTTGCAAAGCAATTTCCTTTTGTGAAGCAATGCTCCAGCAGATAATAGGATAAACCAAAAGCCTGTAATAATAATTACAGATATGTTTCTCTAACATCTGCTTGTTGGTATACACACACATTCCCTAAACTAGACATCTTGGTAAGTGGGATTTGTTTTCTAGGTATATAAAAAGGAGTCATTTCTGGGCAATGAAATCCATATTCCAAATTCCAGCACTGGAATTCACCTGAGTGCATGCCAAGAAACTGAGATGCAGTGGTGGCAAATGGACTACTCAGGCTTTTCACCAATGAGAATGGTGCAATCCTTCTTAAAGCCTTCAGGGTACAGCAAGGACAAGTCTGGTTATAAATCAAAGGACATTATTTACATGGGTGATATATATAATAATGTTGATTCAGCAGAAATTTGCCGGCCATTTTCTAAGAGCAAACCGGCCTTCAGATCCTCCCCTATTTGTAAACTCCCGATTGGAATCTTTGCTGATGCCGTTGAGAAGCCAAGAGAGAGGTCACAGTCAGGTCTAAAGAATGAGGCTCTGAAGAGGAAATTAGCCTAGGAAATGGGAAATGTGTTAGAAGGAAAATGGGAGATGGGCAGAACAAAATGGTTTAGGATGGTGCCTGTTGAAAAGCCATACAGTCCAGTCTATGTTTATAAGGACTGTTCTCTCAGCTTAATGTGCCCTTAATGTGACCTCTCTGGGCATCTAGTAAGTGCCAGCTTGAATATTTGCAGCAGTGTGGGAAAACAAAACAAAACAAGACTACAACCCTGAGTGCCTACTACAGAGTGCGGGGCACTGGTGGATACAGGTCCATAACCTTTTCTTTACCTGGGATTCTCAAATGGGGGGATGGGAGACTGGGTGCAATGACTCACACCTTTAATCCCAGCTACTCTGGAGGCTGGGTGGGTGGGGGAAGAATTGTTTAAGGCCAAGAATTCAAGACCAGCCTGGGCAACATAGAAAAATCCCATCTCTAAAAAAATAAAATAAATTAACCAAGTATGGTGTGTGTGCTTATATTCCTAGCTACCTGGGAGGTTGAGGTGGAAGGATTCCTCAAGCCCAGGAGTTTGAGGCTGCAGTGAACTATGATTGTACCACTGCACCCTAGCCTGGTGACAAAGCAAGACCCTGTCACAAACAAACAAACAAACAAACAAAGTAAAACAAAGTGAAGGATGGGGGATGGGGAAGGAAGAACTCAAGAGGCTAAGCCAGCTCTGAAACACCTCTTTGTTGTTGCAAGTTTGAATCTCATGGGGTTGCCTTGCTTGCAGTTGGCTTGTCTTACTCAGCAACACAATTGCATGTTCTTTTAAGGGGTTTCCAAGTATCTAGTACTCAGAGAATATATAGCACTCATAAACTGTAAAGAAGGAGTACAATTTCATTGTATCCTTGAGTTGTTGTTATGATTTTTTACTTCTATAGATAGGCAGCCAAGGTAAGGAAGAGCTTTCATTTTTAGTCCCTCAGCAGTCTTACATTCAAATATCTAACCATTCTTTCTTTTTTTTTTCTCTTTCTACCTTCCTCCTTGCAATAAGTTTCTGATGAACACCTGAGCACAAAGCAGGCACTGTGCTGTTACTTGCTCTCATAGTGAAAGATGACGCAACAGATCTTCCTTACAACCAGAAGGCAGAGGGTAGCTCTGTGTGGTCTCTTAATTTTTGTTCAGATGGTATTAATGTCGATACTATTCAGGCTATGGCTTATGTGCATAAACATGGCACTTATCTCCATGAATTGTAAATTTCCTATTTAATCCTTTGTTTATCTCTGTAGTCTCATCTCAGACTTTAAAATCCCCATTCTTAGGAATGGCTCTGGGCTTAAGGCACAAACAATTATTCCTTTCTGTCTTCCTAAATTTCTTTTGTTGCCTAGATGACTGTCATATTAAAAAATTGTTGGCATGCACCAATTTGAAGTGGATCTGGCTGACTCTAAGAATACAACAGTTTCCTGGGATATCTACCCCATTGCCCGCATGATTCCATGGGGGACACACTCTGTCAGTTTCTCTCAGGTTACCCGTTTCTGTCAATATTCTCATAATTTAAAAAGAAAAACCTCTTCTGTCTTGCATGTGTTCCTATTCGTCTACGATATAACCTAATGGATGGGGGGTTGTCAACATAATATCTTATTTCTAGAGTTTAATAGGAATAAAATCTATTTATACAGGAAGTTTTGGAATTATTGAATCCTCTAATTTTTCTGCATTGTTTTATTATCACATTTATTTGTAGTTCCCTGTCACAATTTCTTCTTTCTTCCATCAATCTCTCAGTCTTCATGAGGAAGTCTCGGTGATAAAGTGGAAAGGTCTGGCTTTTTGTCTTGCTCCTGACAAGCTGGATCCTTCAGCAGACTAGCTCAGTCTTATTTTCTCAACATAAATGGGGCAGTCCTACTTACCTCTCAAGAGTATTTTGAAGGTTAAAATATGTCAGGCCCTCCACTGGGCTTGGCACATGCATGTCAATAAATGTTAACCAAAGACTGTTGGTAGTATTGCCTCCTCTAATCAATCTTTCCAGGCTTATAATTCCTCCTGTTCCTACACATCAGTTCTTTCTGTTCATGGCTGTTCAAGAGGTTCCTCTGACCTCTAGCCTCTCAGAATCAAAGCAGTTGCTTGGCTCTCCTGCCACCAACCCTAATGGGGCATGTCCAAGCTGGTGGGGTTCTGGGTGGCAGCATGAGCCTCGTCTGAGGTGGCTTTTAGTCAGTCTTTTACTCCAGAGATATGACTCAGTTGCTGACCTTTTGGAAATCCCAGTAGTGGCCAAATTGACTTGGCTAATGGTAACTGGATGTGATGATTCTTTTAAAGTAAGTTCTTGAAGAAGACAAAGCGCTGGTGGCAGTGGAGTGTTTTTTATGTCAAAGCTGAGTAATGAGAAAGTTTCTTTGGAAGCGGTCAGGGAAAGGAGTAGGGAGGGAAAAGGGAAATGTGGATTTTAACACAGAAGGCAGGAATATGAACCAAGACTTGGATTATAAACGAATATCAATTTTTCTGAAATTAGAACTTAGAAAAGTCAAAATAACAATTTTGTTACAATTGGTAGTTCTATAGATAATCCTGAGGTTTTACATCATTCAAGATTCTACTTGAGGTTGGGCATGGTGGCTCATGCCTGCAATCTCAGCACTTTGGGAGGGCAAGGTGGGAAGATCACCTGAGACCAGAAGTTCGAGACCAACCTGGGCAACATAGAAAGATCTCATCTTCACAAAATTTTTTTAAAAAAATTATGCACCTGTAGTCCCAGTACATTTTCTTTGGGCATGTTGTCTCCATCAAATGGACTTTTTTTTTTTAACCTCAATATCATAATTGACCCTCTTTCTGATTTCTTATAGTACTACTACTTAATGTGCATTCCATGGGCCACTTGCATCAGAATCATTCAGAAAACTTGTTAAAATTTTAGGTTCTGGGCAACATCCTGCATGAAGTATAGCAGAGTTTACTAGTTGGCTATCATAACATCATTGTCCCTTCCCTCTCTAGTAAGGTGATCCTAACTTATGTGGGATTAGCAATATATCTATTATAATATGACATTTCCTAGCCTTCTTTTCTGTATGACAATGTCCTGACCAATCAAATAAAAGATATATTATATAGGAATTCAAGAAAGTCTCCTTGAGAGGGAAGGAGTGCATGTTTTTTCCCCTCCCATTTCCCTTGCTATCAGCCAGAAGTGAACACCATGGCTAGAGATTAGAAACCATTCTAGACCATGAGGTGACTTTGTGGATGGAAGTCAAGCACCTTGGGTGGTGAAACAGAAAGAACCTTGGGTCTCTGTGGTGCCAACAGATCAAGCTTGGATGGTCTTCCTCCAGAGGAAATAAGCTGCTAACTTATTCAAGCAGTTCAAATTATTTTCGATTGTTCTTTTTCTATGCAGCTGAACTAATCCCATGTGCTAAATCTACTGATTTAAAGTCTCTGTGAGGGTCTTGAAAATCTGGATTTTTGACAACTGTCTAGGATAATTCTCAGAAACATTCAAAGTATGGTATACAAAATCTAGAAATAATTTTATATCTTGAGGACAGACCAGAGACAGGGATTGTGTACATTATACCTTTGTTTGTATTCTCCAGGGTTTATTTAGAACCATAAAAAATTGTAATCCCAGCACATTGGGAGGCCGAGGTGAGTAGATTGCCTGAGCCTGTGGGTTCCAGACCAGTCTGGGTAACTTGACAAGACCTCATCTCTACAATAAAAATTAAAAAAAAAAAAAATTAGCCGAGTGTGATAGCACGTGCCTGTAGTTCCGGCTACTTGGAAGGTTGAGGTGGAAGGATCGCTGGGGCCCAGCATGTTGATACTGGGGTGGCTGTGAGTGTGCCACTGCACTCCAGCCTGGGGGACAGAGTGGGACACAACTCAAAAAAAAAAAAAATAGTAGGAGATGTTCTATCAAAAAACCTACAGAATGAATAGAATGGTAAGAGAGGTCTTTTTTTTTCATCCCCAATTTTCTTCCTTTGGTTACCAAAGAAAATGTTTAATTGTGGACAGCCTTGAGTGGTACTAGGAAGATAATTTTTCTATTGCTTTGAAAGTTCTAAGTATATGACTGAACCACAACACAATGAGAAGCAGTTTTGCATGGACAATATAGTTTCTTTCTCAAATGTGGTGGCTATTCTGCCTTTGGAGTCTCTTCCAGAGTTTGCTACCAGGACAGTATGATTCCACTAGGCCTACCTAGTCCCTCAATACTGCTAGCCTAGGGGGAATAAAACAAAATCCATTCCTTCACACAGATAAATGAAGTGCTTACTGTATTGCTTTTATAATATCTATCTATACACATATGAGTGTATATAGACAAATATGTATGCACGTGTATACCTGCGCACACACATATTTTATAACTAAACTTCCAACTTGCCAGGTATGTATGTTTTCCAACATTATAGTAATTAATAACTGTGACAATTATGCTAAAGAAATACTAGTTGCTTGAATGAGAAGTTGTTTGTGGTGCTCAGAAGTCAAGAATGATGCATGTTGGTGATCTATGGGAATCTCATGATGAATTTTGGACATAATCCACCTGTATGCTTCAAGATTCACATTGATTATCCAATATTTCTAAAGTGGGGTTAAACATTTGGCTCTTTGCCTATATTTCCAGATGCCCTATAGCATGGAGTCTGTCAGTTTACCCAAGTTACTGTTTTTTCCTTTTTTGTGAATGCTGGCATATGTGACTGAGAATTAGTACTAGAGAGTCTTTTATAAGTAGATAGGCTAATGATTGAAGGTAAAGTGATTGGTAAAACAAAACAAAGAAACCTAAACTCTCTAAGCTTTCGTTTCCTTCTGGGTAAAATGGAGATAATAATAGCACTTTTTATCAAATCAGTGAAGAATAAGTTAGATAAGGTATTTAAGGTTTGGGCCTACAGTGCCTAAAGGAAGAAAGTGCTCAATGAATGATAGCTACAGTTTATATTTTTCTTTCTAGTAAAGGTTACATCTTCCTTGTGTGTTTCTGTGTAGAAGATAAAACGTCTATGAAACACATTCTTTTAAACTTATTCTCTTAGGATTTTAATAAATGGGAAAAATAGGATCACTTTTCTCAAAATTAGCCATTTAAATTTTCTTCTTCAAACATCTTCCATATTAATAACAGAATAGCAACCTGATGTTGCCCATGTTTGTCCTCTATTCATCACATCAGTCAGCTGGGGCCAGGATTGCAAGTTCAAATCCATCACCAACGTTTCATCCCATAAGCTGGGCCCACCATGTCTGCTGCCTGGTCTTCTAGGTCTCCCAAGTTACATGACTTGGAAAAGAATAATCAAAGAAAAAATAGCAGAAGATGGTTACAGGAGCCAAGTTCCACTTATAATCCATTTACTTCTCCCACCAAACTTCCTTCAAGAGGATGGAGTGATGAAGAAGGAATGAAGCTTTGAGGTCTGTCTCTACAGGTTGGTATGTACCACTAATAAGACAAGATAAAGGCACTTAATTGAATAAGTTGAGGGGTAACCTTCAGTTACATCATGGATCTGCATATTTCTATTATACCAAAAAAGTTATTTTCCCATTTATAGATTTGTTTAGTGATGGAGTTCAGGGTTTCTGGTTCCTCATAAGATGACTACATTGTATTGGCTGCAGACATTTTCCCAGAACCAAACCCTGAAGATGTCATAGTAGCAAGACAGACATAAAATGATCTAAAGAAACTATCATTAAAAAGATAAGAAACTTTGGGAAGATTGAAAATGTTTTGGGAGAAAATAGCAGCCCAGATGTAGCAGGATGGACATCATCATGGGAGAAGTTTTGGGAAGAGCTCGTGTGATACAATTTCATTTTCTCAAATTCCAGTGGGTGGAATAGAACTTTGACACTGGGAAGCAGAAAAATGTCAGCACCAGCCTGGGTACCTAGTGGGAGGGTTAGGAGTAGTGCTGGCTGTGGTGAGGAGTAGATAACAACGGAGGCCAGTTCTGGGGGGTTGTCGCTTCCTCCTTCTTCATTCTGCAAGCACTGAAGGCATTTAACGAAAACATAGGAAGACTCTTCTGGCTGATGGCCAGCAGCTGACTGCTTAATTTCACTAGGAAAGGTACACTGTCTTCCTTCCCCAGCTCATGTTACCAATGAAGATTGCAGATGTAGCTATGAAGTCACAAGAAAGTCAAATAACCAATAGTGCACACCTACAAAAGAACTGAACAAATTATAGTAGATAAAGTTAAATTAATGGAATAGATTACAAATAGAAAATAAGCGGCCGGGCTCAGTGGCTCAGTCTGTAATCCCACGCTTTGGGAGGCTGAGGTGAGCAGATTGCCTGAGCCCGCGGGTTCGAGACCCGCCCGGGCAACTTGGCGAGACCTCAACTCTACAGTAAATCAAAAACTAGCCGGGCGTAGTAGCACGCGCCTATAGTTCCAACTACTTGGAAGGCTGAGTGGAAGGGTCGCCAGAGTCCAGCAGGTCGAGGCTGCGGTGGCCAGGAGTGTGTCACTGCACTCCAGTCTCCAGTCTGGGTGACAGAGTAAGACTTCGACTCAAAAAAAAAAAAAAAAAGCACATTATATATTCTCAAAGAAACAAGGGAGGCTGATGGAAACATGAAGCAAGAACTAGTAGTTAAAAAAACATAGAAATAGCTGGTTGGGAAGAAAAACTAAAATAAAAATTCAACAGGAAATTAAATATCAGAATATATTTGACCAGTACATTAACTAGAAGCTGGAAAAACAGGTCAGAGAATTTTACCAGTAGCATCAGAAGTAAACAGAGAAACCACATGGCATAGCAGGTAAAAGTGTGATCTGGATCCGGATCCCTGGATTCAAATCTCAATTCTGTCACATACTGTCTGAGATAACTTGAGCAAGTCACTTGTCTCTGTGATGACCGTAAAATGGATACAGTAAAAGTACCTATCCTGTGTGATTGTAATGAGGACTAAAAGAGGTAATATATGAAAAGTACACATAAAAGTGTTTAGCTAATGCTGCATAAATACTATTTTATTATAAAGAGATAGAAAACAGAAAAGAACACTTTGTAGGAGATGTAGAAGTACACATGTTATTCAACTAATGGAAACCCTGGAAGAGAAAAACAATTAAGTGAAAAGAAGGAAATGTTTGAAGAAAAGACCAACAATATTCTAGAATCAAAGAAGGATGAAATCTCTGAAGGCGCTCACACAGAGCTAACCAAAATAGATGAGGAAAAATATATACCTAGACATGTTGTGATTAAATATAGGATGAGAGAGAGAGAGAGAGAGAGAAAGCTTGCTTAATAATAAATGCTTGCAGAAAGAATAGAACATCTTCAAGACTAGGTTGACATCAGACTTCTTAACACTTGAATACAAGAAGATAATTAAGTACTCTTTCAAGATATTGGAGTAAAATAAGGGGAAAAGTAGGATTTAATACCCAGAATAACTATTATCTAAATATGATGGAGCAAGAAAGTGTCAGATATTCAAGGCTCAGAAAGTTTTATCCAAAGACCAACTTTGAAGACTCCTGGAGAAAGATTCTAAGAGAAATAAATCTAGGCAGTCACACAAGAATAAGGGGTGAGCAAATAACTAATTAAAATAACACGAGAAAAAGTGTGTGTGTGTGTGTGTGTGTGTGTGTGTGTGTGTGTGAGAGAGAGAGAGAGAGAGAGAGAGAGAGAGAGAGAGAGAATCTAAAACTAAAATTTCACATACCCACAACAAAGCAGGTGTATGTAGTGTGGCTGGGGGTTTAGGTGAGGAGAGGAGGGAGCTGATAGCTCAATCAGAAAGAAAACACAAATGTTGATAAGTATTGGTCTTACAGAGTTAGGCATATAATTTTCCTATTAGCAGAAAAATAATAAATCTATCATAGAACGTGGGGTAAACAAGAGCCTATCTTTAACTTCTCCCATTATGTTAAATTCCTACTTTCCTTATGCTTAATGTCATTATGCACAAACTGGCAACTTCATTATGAGTTAACAATTGACCACAAACTCAGTTCAGTTATTCCCTTGCCAATATTGGGGACAGATAATATAGTAGCTTTAAATTCTGAACTGATATATCTAAAATCTCATTAACTCAGAACTCAACAATTTGTAGTTTGTGACATTGCTCACAGGGATGGGCTAGAGATTTAATTTTGCAAAACTTTAGTAGCATTACTAGCATACCCAAGGCTACAAGAGAGAATATTTAAGTTACTTTAGACAATCATTTTAAGAATCTCAAATACTCCCCCCCTTTTTTTGAGTTGGAGTCACTCTGTCACCCAGGCTGGAGTGCAGTGGCACGCTCATGGCCACCACAGCCTTGACCTATTGTGTTTAGGCGATCCTTCTGCCTCAGCCTTCCAAGTAGCTGGAACTACAGGTGTGTGCTACCATGCCCAGCTTATTTTTTATTTATTTTAGAGATGAGGCCTCACCAAGTTGCCCAGGCTGGTCTCGAATCCCTGGACTTGGGTAATCCTTTCACCTCAGTCTCCCAAAATGCTGGGACTACAGGCTTGAGCCACCGCGTCTGGCCTTTTTAAAAAATTCATACCTGGCATGTTATATAGTTGGACTTATCCTTAAATTAAGTTGCAAATACTTCTAAAGCAGCCACTTACATTCATTTACTTGCAAATATGCTAAATGTAAATCACTCTGATGAGCTCATTGAATCTATTCTCAAAAGAATTATTTCAGAATTTATTATTCAAATTTCTGCTTACAATAATAAGTGTTTATTGTTAGTCTGGACATAGAAAATATTTAAATTTTTTCTTAAGATAAAAGCCCTGTCTCTCCTTTTGATCTGAACTAGTGAGGTAAGTTTCTGTTGTGAAGAGGAAGCTTGTATTAAATCTTTATTGAGAGTAATACATTAGTCTAGCTGACCTCTAACTAACCTTACCTGGCAGTGTTCACCCAACACATAAGAAGTTGGTCATTCTAGCCGGCTCGGTGGCTCAGCCTGTAATCCCGTGCCTTTGGGAGGCTGAGGTGAGTGGATTGCCTGAGCCCGTGGGTTCGAGACCCGCCTGGGCAGCGAGACCTCATCTCTACAATAAATCAAAAAATCAGCCGGGTGTGATAGTGCATGCCTGTAATTCCGGCTACTTGGAAGACTGAGGGGGAAGGATCGCCGGAGCCCAGCAGGTCGAGGCTGCGGTGGCTGGGAGCGGCCACTGCACTCCAGTCTGGGCGACAGAGTGAGACGCCAACTCAAAAAAACAAAACAAAACAAACAAACAAACCAAAAAGAAGTTGGTCGTTCTAGTTCTCTGCCAAAGCAGTACAATAACTAGGTTTTTTTTTTTTTAAACAAAAACCTACAAACCTTGTATATATATATATATATATATATCCTAGGCAGGTGTGTGACATGATAAATGGTGCATGACCAAGTAATATATTCCTTAATAAAACTCAATGCAACTCAGATATTTTTGGCTAATTACAAAGTTATCTTTTTTATGGTAGATAAAAGCTTGTTTTATTGAGTGATTGAGCTAATAGCCTAGCCCACTATGTACATAAGAGGTGGGGGAACTTCATGTCTTGGTCTCTTCCTGGTTGGGCAGAGTCTTGATGATCCCTTCCTTGACCTGGAGTGGCTCCTTGGGTACTCCTGCGCTAACTTGGTCTTATCCCTGCAGCCTCAGTCTGGTCAGCCAGGAGTTTCTTGCAAGTCTATCTACCTTCGGCTTATGGATGTGATCCAGGAAAATCCTCTTGCTTCTCCTCTGCCTAAGAGATGATATAAATTTTAAAAGAAAATAAGTCATATTTGGGTGCTGCAGCTGTGGCTATACATATTGTTTGGGCTTCGGAAGAGCCTTGACTCCAGCTTCCTTTGCTGTGGCAAGAAGGACTATGGGATCCCAAAGAGACCAGCCCAACAGCCAATGTCAACTCCAGTCAACAGATCTGAAAACTGATCAAAGATGGGATCATCATCTGCCAGCCTGTGACCATCCATTCCTAGGTTCCATGGTGGAAAGGAGCAGGCATGTGAGCATGGGTGAATGTAACGGTCCTGCAGATGTTGGAGTGTCAAAAAGGTAAGGATTCTGCTCTGGCTACTTCGCAGACATGGCGATCTGATATTGATTGCCACCTGAATCACAGCATGTTCCTCAAAAGGACATGTGTCCATTTATAACCTAGTATTTAATTATCCATGTAGGATCCTCCAGTCTCCCTTACCATAATAACCCACAATGTAAGAACTGGTGATGCTCCTTCAGTCTGGTTTCCTTCTACTGTGGGGGAGCAGACCCATTGCTACTGGTGTACAGAGAAATAAACCTTGCTGTTTTAAACTGGGATTGGTGGGGTTGTTAATTACTGCACCAGAACCCAGCCTCCTGACTGACACAGTATCCACTTTATTCCAGAAGACAGACAAGTTAGACAATATTGTGAAAAAAAAGAAAAAGTAATTGATGTGGAAATTGAGACTTTGGGCTAAAATAATTTGTGTCCAAAGTTACATACCAGCATTTGAACTCATTCCAAAGCCCCTTATCACTCTGATTCAAAAAATGTTGTAAAGTACTACTCATTATTAGACTTACTACCATGCTTAGAAATCAGTAGGTGCTAGGCATATATTTGGTGAACCATGTTGCACATGTCCTTGAAACCATAATTCCAGTGATGATGAAGAGGATGAACTCCTCTACTGTGCCAGCTAAGAATATTTCTAGAGGCTGAAGAGAAGGCTGGCTGAAAAATTTCCTTTGGGAGCTGGAGGAATTTAGGTATCACCATAATTTCAATCAACAGATAAATGAACCAGACTAGCATAAATTGTCCAAAACCTAATTTTAAAGTCATATACTCATCAGTTTCAACATACTTTAGCCATAATGGCTCTAAACTCTGGACATTATGAAATTCATCCCACTGATATTTTGAAAATAGGTATTCTAATTTTTTTCTATAGAAGCAGGGAAACGGAGATAATGTTTATGTGTCAGTAATTTGTGCAATCATACAGGAATTAAACTTTTCTTTCACTAGGTCACTTCAAGCATTAAAATTTGCCAGAAAAGTAAGTTACCCTAATATTTCATCTTTTATTTATTCATCTATTTGATACAATTATTGAGAGCACTATGCTGGGCACTGCCGATAAAGAATGAATAAAACAGACAAAAAACTCTGCCTTCTTGGAGCCTATATTTTAGTAGGAGAGACAGATAATGACAAGATAAATAAAATGTAGAAAGAAGCATTGTGGAGAAAAATAATACAAAAAATAGATAGAAATTGTAAGTATGATGTGGGAAAGGGATGCAGTTAACATAATATGATCATAGAAGACCTTACTGAGGAAGTGAAATTTGAATAAAGCCTTAAAAACAGTGAAATAGGCCTGGTGCACCTATAATCCCAGTACTTTGAAAGACTGATGTGGGAGGATTGTTTGAGCCCATGAGGTCGAGGCTGTGGTGAGCCAAGAACATGCCACTGTACTCCAGGCTGGGTGACAGTGAGACACTGACTCAAAAAACAAAACAAAACAAACATAAAACCCACAATGAAATAGCCACCACTTTGTTATATGGAGAAAGCATATTCTAGGATTTGAAATAGTAAGAGTCTTGGCCCTCAGACAGAACTGTGCCTGGTATAGTGTGAAACAGCCAGATGATCAGTGTAGCTGGATTTCTTTTGTCTGTCTTGTTCACCATAAATCCCACCCTAGCAACAAGCATAGAACTGGACACATAGTAGGCACTCTGTAAATATTTGCTGAATAATTGAACCAATCATTGGGCAATGGGGATGAAAGGGATTCGGGATGGTGGGTGAAGTAGACACTAATTTTATCACGTGTGTGTAAACTTTCTTCTTTAACAAAAAAGAATTAAGGTAAATATGATCATATGTTAACAGTAGTCAATTCTGGGATGTGAGAAAGTGCACTGTACTTTATTTTTTAAATTTCTAAAATTATTGTAAACCATTCAAGAGATACTAAAAATCTTATATCCCACAAATGAAGTGGCTGGTACAGGCTTAGTATTTTTACCTGCTGCTTCCTGTTATCTTCCACACCTGTGGGAGAGCTGGTGTGGCGACCCCTTTACAATTGTGCAAATTAAAGCTCAAGGCTATGCACAACTAGGAAAGAGAAGAGGTGAAATTTTCATGTAGGTTTTCTGACTCTAATTCCAGTGTTTGTTTTTTATGTTATGCTATCTGCAAATAACATATACCAGGGTGCCAAAAAATGTTTACACATTTTAAGAGATGTTATCTATGTGTTACTTTTAGTTCGCTGTAATCAGAAATGTCTGGACACTGATATTAACCACTCTGAGCACCTCTTGGAATTGCAGAAGTCAAACATGACTTGTATTCATTTTTTGTTATTGGTATATACTAAATATTACAATGTCAATACAGCATCACCTTTCTTAAAATGTGTATATATTCTTTGGTACCCTCTGTATAGGAAAAGAGGCTTTTTTACAAATATAAACTATAAAATATATATAACTATTGGTCACATCTAGTAAATAAGTAGTAAAAAAAGCTGTGTAAAATTTTAACGATTCTATACTATTAATAGTCTTAAAATAGAGCAATCATTCTGAATTTATATCTTATAGTCATTCTACTTCCCTTCTTACTTCTGATACCTCCAATAACTGACCTATATACTACTCACTCAATCCATATTTCTCTAAACACACACCACAGACTTCTTCTATCTCACATTTATTTATAGAACTAAAGAACAATATCTGGGTCACACATAGTTACTGGACTGAACCACAGAGGAAGTTCTAATTCAGTCTGGTTGGCTTACCCCATATACACAGGGTCACAGGACAGTCTACATGAAAAGCAGAATTACAAAATGTAGCTGTTTCGGAATAATAGTTTACTTTTAATTATTCCGACAGTATAAGATTGCATTTTTTAAAAGTGATACAGGCTTAGTAATTCAGTGGGGTAAAGACACAAGTTGAGGTGGAAGTGTATCTCATGTATTGAGAATGAAAATGGAAATGACATAAGTAAAAGCTAGCAAAACATAAAAGGCAGTAATTTTAGGGATGCCCTAGAGACTGTGCATACAAATTGGTCAATGCAAATTATGACAGACGAAATGATTTATTGGAAAGATCTAAAGCTTTAGTGGAAAACACAGACTGCACTGTGGATTATTATGGCATTCGTCTTTTCCCTTGCGTTCGTGGACTCTCCTTATTTCCTGCATTTGAGAAGATGCAAGAAAATGCCTTCCTCTGTGGAATGACCGAGTTGGCCAGTCAGAGCTGGCATCATACAGAGATAACACCATCCATGGAGAGCTAAGAAACAAATGTCCTTCCTAAGAAACTGCTTTGCCTCACACATCCTTCATGGCCAGGCGTACTAAAGTGTCTGAAGCAAAGCTGACTCTGTTGTCCTTAACCATAATAATTTTCCTCATGGAATATGTTTATGATGGCTTAAAAAAAACCAAAAAGACAATTTGAAAGTTTCTGGGAGAGCCAGAATGAAAGTTAGAAGAGGAGTTGGAGATGCAATATTGCTGCTAACTGGCTATGTGATGAGGGGCAAGTTTTATTCAGTTTTCTCAGTCAAATTGTTGCTAAGGTATCTTTCCGCTCTCGTTTCATTATAACTTGATCTTCAGGAGAGCACACTACTAAACTTAGCAGTGAGATAAGACAGGAAAAATGGAATCACACACTCTTTCTTACCACAGTGGTTAATTTTAAAATCAATCTTCACCCTCAGAAAATTATTTTTTAATTACAAATGCTATTTTGTTTGTTTTTTGTCAAGGTCTCACTCTTGTCACCCAGGCTGGAATGTAGTGGCATGATCATGGCTCACTGCTGTCTCAGCCTCCTGGACTCAAGAGATCCTTTTGCCTCAGTCTCCCAAGTAGCTGTGTCTAGAGACATGCACTATCATGCTTGGCAAATTTTTTGTCAATAAGGTATTGCTCTGTTGCCCAGGTTGGTCTTAAACTCCTGGGCTCAAGTAATCCTCCTGCCTCAGCCTCCCAAAGGGCTGGAATTATAGGCATGAGCCACCATGCCTTAGTTAGTTGCCAATTCTCAGAGGGAAAAACAAAATTTCTGGCATCACCTAACACTATTTCTAATACTGTAATTTATTTATGTATTTAAATAATCAGGTGATTGGATCTCGATGTTAACTAACAACCAATACCAATAAGAAAAAGTTTAGCTATAGTGGCCCTTCCTGTAGCTTGCACCGGTGTTAATTGAGGCATTGGTCAGGGGTTTGGTCCCTCTGGGGGCTATTCAGCTTTACACAAAGAAGATCTCAATTTTTGATGTGCTGCCTTGATAAATGAGGCGTTAATCACCGGAAGTACACTGACAGGATGCAAATATGACTCTTCACCACACCTAGAAAAAGCAATGCCATAGCACTTGTCCCATTTTTTAGTCATTCTGGTGCTGATGCTCACACTTCAGAGTAATGAAAAATTCAAATTAATCTGTCAGGAGGCTGGGCTCGGTGGCTCAGCCTGTAATCCCGCTCTTTGGGAGGCTGAGGTGAGTGGAT
>NW_007261799.1:189715-193454 GCF_000164805.1 Carlito syrichta | reverse complement strand
ACTCCAACTCAAAAAAAAAAAAAAAAAATCTGTCAGGAAGTATTTACACAAGGGTGAAAAAGTAAGGATCGGTGAATTAGAATAAACACACATACTGTATGCTTTGAAAACAAAATTCACACTTCCATTAGGGTTTTGGGATGTCATTTCAATTGAAGAGAAACCACATTAAAGGGTAATTCCTTGCTCCTGAGCTATGTGCTGTAGATCATTAATTCTATACACATGAAAGTCCTTGCTATTTTTTGGTGTATCTGTGATATCACTACCAGATATGGATGGAGGAAGCTCCAGCATATGGAAAATAAATCAGACCACTGCACACTGCTCCTTTATAAGAAACAAGTCACTTGTCAGTTTTTAAAATTAGGACTAGTTGAATTTTAAACATTTAAGATGATTTCCAATGCCTTTTCTTTTTGGTGGTTTGCATTTTACAGAAGGTATATGAAAATAACTTCTAAAGTCAGGCATGGTGGCTCACACCTGTAATTCCAGCACTTTGGGAGGCCAAGGTGGGAGCAGTGCTTGAGCCCAGGAGTTTGAGACCAGCCTGGGCAACAAAGCGAGAACTTGTCCCCACAAAAAATAAAATGAATTAGCTAGGTGTGCGGTATGCACCTGTAGTCCTAGCAACTCAGGATGCTGAGTGGAAGGATCTCCAGAGCCAGTTAGAGGATGCAGTGGGCCATTATCATCCCACTGCATTCTAGCCTGGGCAAAAGAGTAAAACCCCAACTCAAAAACAAAACAAAACAAAACAGCAAATTTCTAAATAATCTAATAGGTTTGAAATTCATATGGGAAAAAAATACCATCTACATGCATCCAGAATATTTTAACTAACTACTTTTTACATATTCATTCTAATTTTTTATTGGTAACTTTTTCTTCCCTGCCCCACAGTCAGTATTATTTTCCTTTCTGTTGTTTACAGAGTTTTCCTACTTCCTCCTTCACAGATAAGTATTTCAATGCTTGGATTCTTTTCAGAATCAACCTCTAGATTGCTTATCTTTCTTCTTACACTTTATGATCACCCTTTCTCATAAACTTGAAAATAAACTAACAACAAATCCTAATTTGGAATCTATTCCTGAAGAATTCTATTTGATAAAACTGTTTCAGATCTCTTTTCTAGGTGCCTTGAGAAATAAAGTTAAAGGACATTACCTTAATTTTACATGCAGAAAATAGTTTTTCTGGGATTTGAAAAGTACACCTATTAATACACTTTGAATAATAAAAATTTAGAAGAAAGCTGACCAAAAGGACATATAATGTAGACACAGGAAGGGTCTTTAAATAATATGGTCCCATCTAAAGCAAGGTTCTATATGCTAGTTATGAAGTCCTTCTTTATTTGGTTTTCCTTATACTTGGTGGTAAGAAAATGAAAGGAGAAAATCAGAAATGTTCAATAGGCTTTCAGGCTACTTCCAAGAACTATCTCTTATACCTTTCAACATCTCCACCTAGTGAATCTTTAAAGATCCTACAGCATTTCCTAGAAACTGATAGTTGTTTTGACTTTTCCGACTAACATGTCTAGTATTTCAGCTAGGTTTACCTTCATCAGACTTATTTAGAATTAATTACTGAAAATTGAGAAGGCACCAACATGAAAATGAAGAATGTGGGGGAATCTTTTTCCAAGAAATAAAAGAACAGCAACAAATAGTAATTAATACTATGTTTTCAGTTTTTGAGGTAGAGAGTTGATGACATGTCAAAACAAACAAACAAAGACAAATATGTTTCTCAGTCTAGGTTTTCTAGTTGCTTTATTTTGAGTGCACACAGCCTACATAAAATGAGATTGGTATTCACTGATTAAAGGGCAGAGAGTTTAGAAAAAAAATTGTTGAGTTTCCAGGGTGCACCTGGTATCATACCAAATTTTCTACTTGTTTCCATACATATTTTGAGACAGTATAATTTGGTAGTTAAGTCTGCAGGTTTCAGAATCAAACTAGCGGTCACTTACTTGCTGTATAACCCTGTGTGTGTTACTTAAGCTCTCTGTGTCTCACTTTTCCCATCTATAAAGTAGGGCTATTACCTTTGCCAACATTACTATGAGAATTAAATGAATATATGAAGACCCCTAAGAATGTTTCTGGCAAATAAAAGTGTTCAATATTTGTTAATATTATTATTCATTTAATTTTCACAATCACCATTTTAAACAGGGTCTCAGAGAACTTAAGTAATTTGCCCAAGGTGTCATAAACATCAAATAGTAAAATAAGGATTTAAGCACAAGTCTATCTGACTCCAAAGTCCCTGCTAAGTCCTCGCTGTTGGAATATGTAAAAAAAGAGAAGAATTGAAATAAATGTCTTTGATTTGTTAACAAAGAAAATTTAAATTGGTAGACATTAATTAATTCCATGAAAACAACTTAAATCATGAGTTATTGTGGGAGAAAAATACCTTGAGGTTGAATAAGGAGAAGTGTGCTACCCATTAATTATTCTGGGTATCAAGTTCCTTGTTAAAGGAGAGTCTATATGATCTAGGTTCTTTGCAGTTCTAATATTCTATCAGTCTACGGATAATATCTATAGATAAAGAGTTGGTTCCTAAAGGCATTTCATTATTATTTTTTCCTTTCTTTGTCAGCATTTACTCCTAAGCTTCAAAGGAAGCAACATTCTGGGTATATGTATAGAATGCCAAGCAACTGTGTCCCGTGAAAGCTGGTTTTACATAAGCATAGGACATGATTCAGTAGTTACACCACTGCTAAATGTCTCCCCAAGCTGACTAGCGGTAGCGGCACACTTGTTTCTAGGCCTCCCAATTCAAACCCTTCTCTTAGGCATTTAAACCACTTAACCTTTATACTTCTAGTCCTATTTGCAAATCCACCTTTTAGCTTTATAAACTCCCACCCCTACCCCCAGCCCTTAATTTAAAAGGTCACAGTTAGTATGTATGGTTGTTTTACGTCAAACTAGCATTTTAAGACTGGCAACTCCGTCAAATAAGAAAAAGAACCTTTACGAAGTATCTTTCTCTAAAAACGGCACAGAAAACGTAACACTGCATGTTCTCATTTATATGTGGGAGCTAAATGGACATAAAGACACTAAAAGGAGGGCGAGTTCTCAGAAGATACCTATCAGGTACAATGTTCACTATTTGGAGAACGAGGACTCCTGAAACTCAATCCCTACTGGTACGCAATATACCATGTAACAGGCATGTTCTTGTAACCCCTGGCTCTGAAATTTAAAAAATATATACATTTTTAAAAAGCGCATTTCAAAATATATCCCCCGTCTTTAAACACTTTAGCGAGGCACGCAGGACCTTCATTTCATATTACTCCACACCCATCCACGCCCTAAAAACCACTCTTCTCGCCTCAATTGGTTAGCGTGTCTGTCACTCCAAGCACTTTGACCCGCCCGAGAACCGTCCTCCTCGGTTTAAGCCTTGGTCCCACCCCCGCTTCCTAGCTCCTCCCCGAAGCTGACCACTGATTGGCCGAGGCTGCACTCCGCGTGCGGCTGCACAAGCCACCGTGCGCGGCGCCCGCTGGGAGCCGGGCCGAGCCGAGGCGCGAGGACAGGCGTACGCTCCTCGCGGTGGGCTCCCCCATCCCCCCCCACCTACCGACTGGTCCCCGAAACGGTGGCGGCGGCGGTTTGTGTCGTTGGTCCCCGAGATTTAGGACCAACATTTGGAGACCCTAAGGGGTGAGGAGGGGATGGGGGCAACGGGGTCGCTA